>NW_025110445.1:181560-467002 GCF_011392965.1 Frieseomelitta varia | reverse complement strand
AAAAAAAAAAAAAAAAAGAAAAAAAAAGAAAAAAAGGAAGGGAAGGAAAAGAACAACAATACATCGTGCTCTCTGACTGAGCAATTTTCTCTACGTGTGGCCAACGAATAACGTTTAATTGCCACGCGCGAAATTGGAACAACGCTGGTTGTCAGCTACGTCTCGTAAAGCGATTGCTTTCGTTTCTCATTCCTCTTTACTTTATCCCTCTCGTCTAGCCGCCGTGTTTTTTAATTAAACGTGGCTTCCCTGATGTTGGCCCAAAGGTAATTTCGTGTGAAAATATAGGAAATGCCCGTGGCCAATCGTATGATCCGATTCTCCGACTGAGTCCGCTCCGCTGGTTTTCTTTGCCCTTAACAACACGAGATAACAACGGCTAACTAATTTCCTGTATCCTTTATAAGCAAGTCGGCCACGCGTTTTATCTAGATTTCGCCTAAATTCGCCGAGCTTCCGCTGAGTTTTCCCGATCGAATTTCCGTTTTCCAACGCAATTTTCCAAAAAAAAAAGTTTCCTCGAACCTCAAGAAAGAATCAGATACAACGTTATATTTTATTTTTAAAAAATTTACAGATAACCGATCGATCATTAATTAACAATAATCACGCGAGACATCTCAACCCGAGATTTTGCGAGATCGTATGAAGGTAGAATCTGCGGAATTTCGTAATAATGCTAGAAACAGTGGATACGACGTGACAGTTGGCCATCGAGCGCGTCAGATGGTGTCAGAAAAATCGGCATTCTCCCGCGTTGCACTTTAGGAGCAATCTTCGTCGCGATTCGTTTGTTTCAGCGAGGAAACGATTCGGCGACAGCTAGGTGAACGAGAGTTAACGAAGTTCGCAGCGCGGTTGGACAAAGATTCAACGTGGCAAAGAACTGGGGACAGTGGAAAATTGCCGCGTTTAATACGGGGCTTAGAAGTGGAGGACGTAAGGCAGTAAGAAAGGAAAGTGTTGTAAGAAGGAAAAATTTAAGATGGAAGAGGATCCAGTTTCGAGTCTAAAGACCACGTGTATGTTGCTAAGAATGAAGAAAAGAAATTCTCAAGAGCGAGAAAAGAGAAAAGAACGGGGAACTGGGAATGTTTAAAGAAAGCTGTTTCAGAAGAAACAGAATGAAGCACTTCTTTGGAAAGATAGCGACGAGAATCTACTGCTAGTGTCGCAGCGCAGTGTAATAATAATAATTGCACATAAGTTCATACGTAGTCGTACGAATTTATTATTAACAGCGAATTAATTCAAAAGGGATTACATCGGTGATAGATAAGATGTAAAATGAAGAGATTTTCGTTAACATTTTGATGAAATTATATAATTCATTGTCTCAATTCAGTTTTTATTCTATATAAATTAGAATTTAACAGTCGGATTGTCGTGATCCCTTGTAATCAAGCTATTACGATTAATTTATATGTGATAAAAAATAATAAAAATCGTGGCAATCACTTTACGCGTCCAACATTTCAACCATCGCGTGGTTCCTTTTGGACGGGAGTTTGACGATACTCGGATTAAATTCGAAGTGGATGAAAGTTCTGCAGCAGCACGAAATTTTCTTCAGGTTCTGACACTTTGGTTCTTGCACCCCTACAACTAATTTCTAATTTACTTCTCTGAAACTTCAGTTTTATGACACGTAATTAAACCACTAGGAATGAGAGAAATAAACTTCCAGAAACTCCGAGAAATAAAGCCTAGCCGGTCCAGTTAAGATTCACATTATATTCTGTTAAATCTGTGACAACCGGGAACTTAACTTAAAAATATCATTCAACTTTATCGACATTGTAAGAATTATTCAGCGCGTAATTGTAATCGTAAAAATTATATTTCTACAAATCTCTTTTAATTCGTTCGCTAATTATCATTTTAAATCACGTTAAACATTTTTCGCCTCATGTCAGATTTACCATGTATTATCACGGTTAATGAAACTTTAATTGTAACATCTCGTGCGTATGACTCAAAGGTGAAACAACTCGACTGTGTCAGAATCGTCAGAGAAAAATTACGAAAAATTACTTCGTGTTTTCCGAACTTTTTCATCTCCCCCGAGAAATAATAATAATAAAAAAAGAAACACAACGGAATTAACACGCGGAACGATATACCAGTAACCAGCACTTGTCGTGAATAATTTAACGATCTACGCGTTAAGCATCGATCTAATGTATCCCGCGGAGTGTTGGCTTCTGTCAGAAAATACAGCGGAATAATAATGTCGAGTATTGTTCAATTTCGCTCTGACATTCGTATAGAATTATACATAATTCTCGTATAGTTCATCGTGCGCGCGCGCGCATGCTTCTCTTATGGCGGCACGCGTTCACAGTTGCACCTGATTACCTGTTGTTGACGGGCGCGTGTATAACGAAGTGTAAACAGCCAGAAGGAAAAATGAGCTCTTTTACTGCAGCGAAGTACTTTATTACCAGGCGCGAGACGAGTCGGTGGATGTAGGGTCGTGCATTCATCGCCTCTGTGCGCATCCGGCAAATAGTAGAAAATTACACGCAGCCGTGATACTGCTCTGGTATGTCGCTTTGCCGTTCGTTAGCATTTAAGCTGAAACACAATCAATCCGGCTGCTCGCACCTCGTTTCTCAACTATGTGTGTCTCGTCGTCTTAACACGCCGGCTGAATAAAGTATTGACGAAGCACCGCGACGTTATGTAGATACGCGGGCGTTCTTTGACGTGAACGTGGACAATCGCAATCTCGCAGAATTGGAACAAAGCGTTATGATTACAGTTAGAGCAAAGATAATATAGGCAGAGCAAAGATAATATAGGTAGATAGGAGTAGTTTGTCGCGGTTTGAGTATCGGTGTCCATTTATTTACATGCTTGGTTACTTATTGGTAGAAGTGGTAAAATAGTGCAGTAAAATTGTTGTAGTTACGAAGATATTACAGGAACAAAGCGTTCTGATTACACATTAGAGCAAAGATTGGGATAGTTTGTTATGGTTTGAGTATCAGAATCCATTTATCTGCTTGCTCAGTTACTTGGCGAGAAAATACTACATTGATATAATTGTAGGTATTCTGAATTTTTAATAAGTTTGATAGATTTTTAATAGATTAATGACTGCTCATCATTAAGAATTAAAGAATCGTCTGGTTTCAGTGTAGATGCGAGGGTGAAACATGATTTTAATAGACGGTCAATGATTATTCACCATTCGAAAGAATTGAATTTGATGATCGAGTAATTGCAAGATGTATAATTACGGTGATAAAGAATGATTTTTGAACGCAGCCCTAAACGTGCACAAATCACAAAGCAGATATCGATGTATAATGGATAGGTATTCAATCGGGATTTACGATTCCGGGTTAAAATGGGGTATTCCCTTCCCTCCTCCCGAACATTTAGCTAAACTTTCGTCGTTATTACTGAGGATTCTCTCAACTTCGAATGGCTCCATCGAGATATTTAAAATTCGATTCTTCTGAAAAATGGGAGCATTTGCGGGCGCGGAGTTCATTCTTTATCGTCGTTTGAACGTGCTTTACAAGTGTTCCCATCCGGAATTTAGTTACAAGACTTAATATATATGTCCGCGACGCTAGACTCGAGGAACTTTGAGGAACTTTATCGACGTTATCTGGCCTCATCGTTGTGGAATCGCTGCGCCTCGATACCAAAGTTTAGAAAGTTGGCCTCGACACCAACGTATAAAATTCGAAGAAATATACAATTTAGAAAGGCTAGTAATTCCTGTGAATAGATTACTTGACGGATGCTGCAGATGCAAGTTGAGAGCCACGAGTGAATGTAGTTTTTTATCATTACTACTCGATGAAGTATGTAAAATAGCTTGAAGTAATATCAACTCAAATTTTCACCTTTCCCTGTTAAATTTATTTTAAAACACCAAAAAATGTTAACTAGTTCTAACTGGAGAAACAAGGACTTAGTTCAAGTCTAATGTGTAAACTTCTTACGTTCACTTAAGAAGTGAAGCACAACTTTTGCACATTGTTATTTGCCACTTAACAAATAAATTATCCGACTCTCGAAGAAGCGTTTCGCCAAAGATGATTCGACCTCTGGTGAACTTCTTGCCAGAAGTGAACGAACGAGGATTATCGAAGACACGGGCTAATATACGGCGATGACCCCGGGTCAATATTTTTACTTTCCCCTGCCTGAAAGCCGTGGAACGCTAGAAAATGGAAACGCCTGGGACGATGTGATTTCGAACTGGATCGGGAACTGCATTCAGACGGTGCTCGTTGAAGTTACAGGAATTCGTTTTCCTTCAGATAGCCTGGGCAATTTTCGGAGGGAGGCGTTGCAAGTTTAAACGACGTATAGCATCGGCTATGGTTCATTATGTAGCGGAGGAAGCCCATTCAATTTTTCAGTGACATTAAAAGGAAGGAAGGAAGGAAGTTTTTCCGCGAAAACGCGACGAGTTCCCACTGAATATCCAAGACGGTGGAGAAGAACGTCTCCTCGCAAGTCGATTACCGCGAGACCGTAACAAAGAAATGTTTGTAGACAGTCTCGCGCTGAAGATAGCCTGGTGATATTCCAGCTTGGAGCTGAGACTCGCTTCTGCTTACCCCGCGACAGCGAATAACTTCTCGTAGAAGTGGCTCGTTGTGCTCGTTCGAAACGATGAAAACGGGGAGCAACTGTAACTCGTCTGACGAGAGATATTAATCCGTGAAATATTTTCGCGTTCGGTTTCCACAAAATGTCCCCTTTCCTCGTGAATTCTCGGGAACAGTGGAAGCCATTCATAAAATTATTTCGAACATTTCTGCAACATTTCTCGCGTCCCCTTTTTCAAACTTGTGTTTCGTCAATTTTCTTTGGCAAAGGAATTATCAAGCAACGAGATATATTGCGTATATATTGAAACGTGAGGAATTGATATGCAGCGAAGAGCATAATTCTTTCAGTCATAATTAAAAATTCTCGATATTTTAAACTGATATGACTTTGTAAGAGAAGATCATATAATACGATTCACTTTGTCTTACATCGAAGTTTGAACATTACCATTAGACGACAAAGTGTTAGGGTTTTCTTGAATTCTTAGGTCGTTTAAATCTAATATTCAACGTCCATTAAATGGTAGGAAACAAATTTTAAGAGCTGTTCAATCTTTAAGATCGTAAGTGAATCCAGACGCAAAAAATTTCGTAACGTTTTTACACGCGATGAACTGATTGAATTTTTACAATTTCCGGGGAAAATCATCTTCGAAAAAAAAAAGCGAACTCACGACTGTCAAAGCAGACGCATCACGCTTTAAAACGCGACTAAAAGCGGATACGCTCTCTTTTACAAAATTATCGATCGGTTTAAATTGTCGACAATCCTTTATTGTCATTGGTAAAATTGTGTATCTAAAACGAGGAAATATTTATACATTTATGATCACGAAGAAGTCGTCACTTCTTTATTGCTCGCTCTAGTATTTCGAGATGCACGTAATATCCGTAGAAATTTGGGAAAGTGATTTCGAATCAATCTAGCAAACCGCTCGGATGGAAATAACAGGTTGGCCAATGCTCTAGAGTATTGCGACGTTATGAAGCGAGGAATGCTACTGAGAAAGTTTGTTTGTTGTTTCAAGTCAGTTTCATTGAAATGTAACGTAAAATATTGGAAGCACGGAGGAATGGTTAATTGATTTTATCAAGCTTCCAAAGCTTTCGCGCTGGTTGACGCGAGGAAACGGAAACGGTTTATAGGCAATTAAGCGAGAGTTCGCGAGTGATCGTACGGCTTTTCAATTAATTAGCCGAATAAGAAAATTACGGAGTCGAAATTGTGTTTGGGAAATGTTTAATTAAATAAATGAACTCGCTCGAACATAGGCTTCTGCGTTATAATGCACCATTTGCGGATTAATAGCAAACGTATTCTTCAGCGAGGAATATTTTTAGCCTGAGATCTTTATCTTTATCTTTATCTTAATCAGTTGTTTCTTGAATACTTGCTTATTTTAGTTATAGTAGAAGAGAAACTTCCATTTACGACATAATAATATCAAAAATTTATAAATTATTCAGCAACTGTATTCAGCAGACGAATGAGATCCTACGTTGTTAAATTAATTGGATGAATACTTGATTAGGTGCTCGATTGCTTCGTGTAACATGTATGAAGTCCTGGTGATTCTTAAACAAATCATCGTAAGCGAAATACTCCTTGAAGTCTCGATACGTGAAATGTCGTATAATATTTCAAAATTTGTCGATATTTTAATGCAGGAAGGGAAGGGAAGACAAAACGGAATATCTAATTTTGCAGTTGACAATGTTATCCGGTTTTCAATATAAAATTGACATTGATAAATGTTGCTTCGTATCAGATTTCCTGTTGAGTTCTTTTTGTACATATATTATGCGGAACATAATATATCGATTGCCTGCGTTTCATACGATCAATATATCATGAATATAATACATCACGCTCGTGTGATATTCGTAAAATAGAAATGTAACGTAATACACGCTTATAAATACAGTACGTCTCGCGCGTTTAAAAAGAAAAGAAAATGAATTAAACGACAAAACGTGACATTAATGCGAATATTGTAATGCGTAATGAATGTTTCTCAGTTGCTGATGTGCCACTTTTTAAGAATGTTTAGTTGGAAGCAGAGTAGATCTGATTGACAAGCGATTAGCAGATGTAATCGTCGAATGTACGTCTGCTCTCAGCCATAAAATTTCCTTTCGTAAAAGAGAAATTGCAACGAATTACATAGTAATTACGGCCGCGAGAGGGCAATGTTCTCAATGATAACCGCAGTTAATCACGGTATTAATCGCGACAATATGTGATACAGTTTACGATACGCGGCGCGCGGCAACGAATCGCGGATAGGCGGAAACGTTTCGAATTTCAGGACCCAGTTTACGCAGATTATCCCGAAGGAATGGTGGATCGCGGCGCACGGGGAGCTGAGGCCCGAAATCGCTTGAAACGGAAACGAGGATTTACGTGAGTACACTTGATCGAATTTGCCCAGCGTCTTCTGGCTGCGCTTGCTCCGCGAACGTTATTTAATAGGTATCGCTTCCCTGAAACTCGGCGCCGCACCTCGACGTTTGCTTTCCTCCCTCCCTCACTCATCTCCAGGATCAGGCCGAGCGACTTTTAGCGAACCGGCCCGGAGTATCGATCCCTCTCCTCCCGCTTCTTTGCGAGAAGTTTGACACTGTAAGCCGGTTTAGCGAAAAATGGCTTAACTTCGAAGTAGACCGAGCCCGTAACGTTTCCAACCAGGATCATTACACTATCTGGAGGATGAATTGATTGTGATTTAGAGGGCTGGGGAGGGCAGGGGTTGAGCGCTGCTTGATCCTGTAATTGAGTCAGCAACCCCTTGCCTGTTGTCTGCGAGAAGAACTGCGTCCGGTATGGTATTTCAAGCCGGGGAACGACTCGATTCGAAAGGCTTGGCGACACTTAACGGCCGGTAACTTTTCAATCGGGATGCTGGTCGCTCCCGTTTGAGGGGATTCGAATGTCCTTTGGTAAAACGATAGCGTCTTGCATCAAGCATCGCACGAGCATTTATAGAATAATGTAAAAGCTAGCTAGCTATTAGCTGTTGGAAATCGTTGCATCTTGTTGTCGTTTGTTCAGCACTGTAATAAGTATCCATCTTGTTTATACCCATTTCGTTATCCATTATTATCACTAAATAAAGAGAGGCTGCAAGAACGAGAGTAAGGGGCAAAAGAACGTTAATTCTGCGGTGGCGGAAAGAACCGCTTCGTAAGGGTACTATTTAAATAAATTTAATTATTCACGTGATTTGTTATGCGCGTGTGGTAGAACGCAGTGCGACGAAACATTTAAATTTGCTTTAAAATGAAGCTACAGCGTGCCGTGACGTTGCAAAGTGTATTATGCAATTTACAAATATAGCGCATTCTATATGGGAGATATTTTAGATAAAAAGCGGAGAGAAAGGTAAATATTGTATTAACGCGAGTGATACGAATATTGTATCAATTGATATTACGTTGTGATAATTAATATTATGTCAAACAAACGACGAGAGACGCGCTGCATTGCTCATCGAAGCAACAAATGTATACCAATATTCTTGTTTATATTCGTCCATCGTGAATTCAGTTCGTTGCAAATACAAAAAAAGAAGAAGAAGAAAAAAAAAGGAAAACATGTTATTCGGTGAGAAAACATATACACGAATGATTGTAATTAATAAATCTGTCGATAAATAATAATGCTTAGCTTCGAAAAATGTTCAGAACTTTTTAGGAAGCGCGACAGCCAGGGAAACAAGTCGTTCTCGAAGTCGCGTTCAGTTTCGCAGAAACGGCCGAGAGATAACTACGACTGACAGGGGATCGACGATGTTTTTCAAGTCGCGTATCAAAGTTCGAACGAGGGATTCCCTCGCTTTTGAAAACGCGGCGCAGTTTCTCTAGTCCTATCGAAAAAGATAAATCGACATTGCGCCGCGTGTAACAGGAAATGTTACGTTTCCTTGACATTTGATGGATACGAATGGCTGTAATTTCAATCTTGAACGCTGCTGCCACGAAAGGTTATCTTGAAATTGTTTCGTGGAACAAGGGATCCAGACGCTGTGAAATGTGGTTCAACATCCAACCATCTACTACGATCGATTCACCATTTCGCGTAATTATGATTCACCGCAAGAAATTCAAATTATATAATCAGAACGTGCAAATATCTGTGGGCAATTGTTATTGAAATTACAAGTTATTGGTCCTGTTACTTTTTAACACGAAGAGAACTACCGAAGTGATCAAAACGATCAATTTATTATTTTATTTATTTTCAAATGACTTTTCTATGATACAATCTATAAATAGAAGCTTCTGTATTCTATTGTATTATAAAGTTTTTTTGTTTTTTTTTTTTTTTACTTTAACGTCTCTGATAGAAATTTTACGCTTTAATTTTTTTTACGTCGACAATTACAACGCTAAATATACTCTAAATAGTTTGTACTTATTATTATCGGGCTCAAAATTCCCGTTCTTATAATAATTTCTATTTCATGTTGAACAATTTGAGATTAGTAGAACGAACACATATATTCCCGACGAAATATTTGATTGGTAAATTTTAGAGGCAAGCTGGATTTTGTAGTTACCGACTGTCTAATAAACGCGACGCAACACGAAAGCATTAATTGAAATCGATACTGTTATAGTTATAGACGAGTCTTCTGTTATTATTTGTTTCGATTCTGACACAGAATTAATTGTGATTGTAAGTTGACAAGCTGAAGCTCGAACCTGCTCAAATCGGCGACACCGGTTAAGTTGACATTTTAGCAAGATCTTAGTTAGAATTTCGTTCATTCTCGAGATTCAGAGTTGATGATTTTTTTATCGAGTGGTTAACAATGAGGGGAGATGAAAAACTTCCGAGAGACGACAATGATGTTTTAAGAAACATTCTCCTGAAAGTAATTCAGACCAAGCGACATAACTGGCAAAAAGCTTCCTCAAGAATAAACTATTCCACGTTTATTCTTGCAAAGAGTTTTTTGAAATGGGAAAAGCATACTTGGCTTTTCAACAGGAACTAAAGAAAAAATGAACAAATGGATTTCGCGTATTGTGGAAATGAGCTAGAATCTTATTCCAAAGAAACAAACGAAATCCATTCTCAGAACGTATCTTTGCTTTTGATGGAAAATTAGAATTTTTACATTAAAATTTGTGTTTATTAATGTTTCACGTATATATTCGTAATATTATAAAATATTAATACCAATGAGGTACATACTACTAATATTTATAATATTACTAATAATAATATCAATATTTGTAGTATTTAGTAATAGTATACTTTTAGTTAGTGTCTGACCAAGAACGCCTGCTATCTATATCTACTTTTGCACGTACGCTTAGGTGTACGAACGAAAAAAGAAAATTGGCAATGAGAAAGATCCGTGAATTTGTATTGTAGATCGATACGAACGAGTTCCTACTGTACAATAATAATTGAAAGCCTTTTCACGCGGTCAGACAATAGGTTCGATAGAGGTGCACATGTAAAGTACATGCTAAAACGACTTGGCGAGTGTTCGATGGTCGTGCACAGAACTAATTCATTCCTCGTTTCCTAACCTGAGGCTACAATTACAAAAGGAGCGTATTGTAGTGAAATAGATGGGATATGTGTGTAATTAATAAAGGAAAATCACCGTTAGCAAATAAATACACGTGAATCTTGTATTGTGAAGTGTAATCTTTCTGATTGAAAAATAATTGTACCTATAACGGCCGTCATCTTCGAAGATTAGGATATTTTACGAATTTTCATTTTTTTCAAACAACGAGAGAATTTTTCTTATCGTACAAGTTGTTTTGGAACAAAGAAAGTGTAAACGTCGGGACAGTTCATTAATTTTCGAGTTGAGTTTTATACATTTTGTAACTTTAGATTTTCATAAATCTTCATAAATTTGATATTACAAATTAGTAATGAAATATGTAGAAAATAATCAGAAACAATCCTAGTCATCGTCGCAGATAACAATTACAAACTAGAATCTAGAGTTACAGTGTTATACGAAATAGGTACGGAATCGTTATTCAACATGTATTTCTAAAAGAAAAACAGAACTGCACAGTGACGAATTTTTTTAAGAAGGATAAAAGAAAGATGAGATTATCCCCGTTTTAATTACGAAATTTTCCACAGACTAACCGGCACATTTTCATTCCAATTGCACCCGTATTTTTCAACATTATCGCAAGTCGCATAAATCATCATATCTCGTCATCTTTTTCGTGGCGTTCCGCGTGAATGGGGCGCACAATTACGTGAGGATATCGAATCCCTAGAAAATTAATTACTAACGTTTCCTCGCCTAATGGAATTCTAAATAATTTTGATTGATGAGCGGTTCCCCGGTGATGAATTTTCCTCTTGAATCAGGAACCGTGTCAATCCTTCAAGATGTTACGCAGGAGGTTAGAATCGCGCCGACGAAATTCCGAATATCGATTTGCAATTTGGCACGTTGGTCTCCCAGTGACAGGTGGATATTTCATCGATATCTCGGCGTCGGATATTAGCTCCGATTATGGCCAATTGTTCTAATCGTGGATTTATATCGGTTTATGTCCCTTTCTTCGCCCTCCCTCTCCCCCTCCTCCCGCCGTGCTTCGCCGTCGGACTCGTCGGAATATTCGCGCTCGCGCTCGCGCTCTTTTATTAAAAACCACTAGCCGGCTAGACATTTGTATTCCAGCTTTGTGTCTACAGCCGAATACTACTCTTTGACTCCTTGCCGGGGCCCGGCAGATCGATAATCGTTCGCTCCATTGGCTCCACTCGTTCAGCACGTATGAAAAAGATAGGGAAAGGACGTTTACTCGTAATAAATATCGCCGATTCCAGAATTTATCGTCTCGCCCAATTGACTTTTACGAGGTAAGAAATGCTCGGGCCAATCACGATTAATCCCACGGTTAATCGTTAATTAAGAGGAAAAGATTTTCGATAAGCCCGACGAGTTAGACCAGTAAATTGTCCATAAAAGTTCTTGCAATTACACGTGGTTATTTGTAATTAATTCGATGCCTTTCGCTTCGTCTCTAATTAAGCAATTAGCTCAATTTACATCGACTTGTTCGACTTGCACGGCATTTGCAATTCTATGTCGTTAATAAGCCTCCAGATTCATTTTGATGCTGTTTATTTTGGGATTCCCGGATAAATTGTTAATTAATCATCGATTTTAAATTCCACGTTTTCGAAAGAGTTGAGATGTCCTTTCTGAAAGACGTGTTAATTAATATGATGCTCTCGTTGCGTCTTGAGAGAGAGAGAGAGAGAGAGAGAAAGAGGGGGAGACGAAGCGAAAGTTCGATTCGATTAGCTTTATACCTTGTTTAAAACAGAAAATCAAATTAAAATGGCAGACAGAGCGAGAGCGTGGTGCGAATAAAATTCCTTGATAATATTAAAAAGATGAAATTTCCTGTTGAATAATTTCAGATATTGACTTTGAAAATTTGAGGTGTACTGCTCCGCGGAGATGGATTAAAGGTAAAGAGTCTCAGTGTAAAATGTTTTAATTTCACCAATATCCGCTCAATCTTCTGGGGATATCCATCTTTAAAGCCGCGGATGTAGATGTAGATGTAGATGTAAGGGCGCGGCGGTGGAGGATTCATAAAGTATGCAAATTGTGAAAGCAAGTAATTTCTTAAACTCTTGTACGCTCGCATTACTTTGAACAAATATAAATTAGTTTTTAACTGATGTAGAAGTACACTCTGCCGAAGATGGTAATATTTTATGCAAGAGGGCAAAGAGCTACGGACGGGATAACATTTTGATGAATTTACTTTTCGGATTTTAATGTGCTACGGTTCTACGGCCCCGATATTTGAATATTCACATTTCACGATCGAACATCCGTTCCTCGAAAAGAAAAAAAAAATCAGTGCGTTTTCAATTTTTAATCTTGCCTCTTGGCTCTCGCGAACCAAGTAAATATTCAAGCTCAGTATCGATAGTTACGCGAGTAGCCAGCCGTATTAACAATTTACGATCCACGTTTGTTCATTGTTACTTCCCTCTGTGGAGGGACCTTGGCGTTTTCAAGTCGATTTTTCCTTTCCCCGGCGCGAGGAAAAAAATTGTTCGTCTTTCCACCGGTACGGTGTGAATCATGCATATCCGCAGCTGGTACGTCCGGATATTGAAATATTTGTTAACGTTGCTCCCCTACTCCTCTCCGGTTTTCCTCCCAGTGCCGTACACCATTCTTCTTCGCGGGAGATCTAACTTTATGCGACAGTGAATCTCGCGGAGTTCGAAGCAGAAAACCGCGTAATTTACATTCTATAAAGCGGCAGAGATCCAATTTTACGAAGCACGTTGTGTGGCGCCGGTCGCTTCCTTTGCCATCTAGCGAAAAATACATTTTCTCGAAGGCTTTAAAGATGTAACGCGGCCAGGAGTCGTAATCTCGGTTACCGTTGCGACGCGCAGCCGAGAGAGCTCAATATATATATATATATATATTGACTATATACCTTAAAGGATCATTACGTGTCCGACGGCCATCGCGGCCCGGTGGTCAGGTATATTACCAAGCACGGAATTCGACGTATCGATTTGCAATTTAGCAAATTGATAACTGCGCCAGATGGATAGCCCATTGACTCGATACAATGGTACCGATACCGATGCTGGAGAAAATGCGTCACAATTTTCGTCTAGCCAGGTGGGGGGGGGGGGGAAGAACGATTGGGGGTTTCGAATTTTTATCGCGGCACTCGGATTTATCCTGTCGTCGATTCTCCCCTCGAACTATCATGGCTAGTTTTCTCGCTGAAATGTAATTTATTTTTTTTACCTTTTTTTCTTCTCTTTAATAATTTCGTGCGTTAGGTATGACGCGTGTTTCTTTTTTTCAAATTGATTAAAATTGAAGAGTATTGTACCATTCATTCGCTTTCTTCTCTAATTTTTATAGTTCTTTTTTTAAATTCCCCTTGCCATTTTTTTTTCCAGTAAATGTAGGAAGAATTGATTAAAAGAATCGATAGAGTATTGTGTTACTATTCTCCGTGCAATTTAGCAAGATGGTTTCTTCGGCAGAAAATGAGATAATTATTTCGTTTATTCAGCACGTATTTCCCGTTGTTAATGTTACGAAGTTACATGTACGCGTGTATTGTCGTTTAATATCAGGGAGATCAATCGGATTACTTCCTCGTTCGTTGTACATTGTCGCTGTTACCGAGACATTGGAACGCCGAAAAAAAAAAAAAAAGAAAAAAACTCTTGAATATGTAAATTACGAATGCAACAAGCTTGAAATCCGGAAGCGGACGAGCGGAGACAACTTTTCAATATTCCGATAACGAAGGATTTAAGTATTCGCGTCGTTGCTAACTGGACATTTACAGTTCTGTCTCTCTCTTTGCAATACGTCGAATAGCCCGAGTCCGTTCTTTAGCAGAAATTTAAATTACCAATGCTTGAAACACTCGGGCGGAGGAATTTTACGTAAGAATTATCGTGCGCGCATTTTTAATGCCACGCGTATCAATAATTCCCCCCGATGCTAATGAATTGTTAATTGAAATAAACAAAGAGTTGGAAACAATTTCAATTAAACGAGCTGCAAATTTGTTTTGTTAACAAACATTAAATTTTATTTCTACTTACGAGAAAGTTGCCAATTACGTCTGTAATAACAAATTGTGCTCGACAAAAGCAATTAATAAATATTCTTAATATATATATATATATATATATGTATGTATATATATATGGTTTAGAATAGGTGTTTAGTATCGATCTGTTAAGAAACATCTGTCAGAAAAATTAAATAAACCTTTCTAAAACAAAGTTCATTAAAAATTAAGCCCAGCCACGAGGTATTTCTGGAACGGTACACAGCATTTGCAATTCCATTGTTCTATTAATTTTAAACGAGCAGCTTTCATGCACATTGATAAGTGGGAAAAAAGCGGTGATAGGTTGGAGATGCAGGATAACCAGACAGCAGGAAGAACTTCTGAAGAATGGTCGTTTCCTTTTGGCCTTTTTCTCCTTCCTCGAAGACAAACAGCTTCAGTTTGTGTACGACAGCTACTGTGTATTCGTATTCCTTTCCACGCGTGACATTTTCCTCTTGCCTTCGCTCCTTCGCCAAGATTATCTCATAAACCGGGACGTTCTTTCGTATAATTAAATTAATCGTCGGTTATCCCTGTATCGGGAGAGATATATAGATAATTTCTCAAATTTGCGAGCGTTACTTGTGCAAATTTTATGAACGTAGCAGATCAAAGATTTCCATTGTGAGTGCTACACGTTCGCTCCATTGTGCTTATTCTTTGACGATGTGTTCATTTGTATCTTCATTCTCGTGTGAAATATGTCAGAAAACTGACGATCGATATTTTTATATGAGTTTGTATTTATGCCGTTTGTTCTCGCTGCTCGTGGCAATATTTCGTGGCCGATGCTATGATTTAGATTTAGTTTTAGCGCGAATATTAAATTTTTGAGTTTGCACTTGGCTATTTATTTTTTATAACGTGCGCGATTCCTCTGGTCGTCCGTTTGAAAACTTTTGTTATTTTAATCAACGATGTCGTTTAAATATCGCAAATATATACTCGTCGCTTTTAGATTTATCGTATTGCTTTCAATTGTAAGTTTCCATCATCTATCGACGTTAATTATAATTTAAATGACAAGTCAATTTTTATACATTTCGTACAAATTCACGGAATATAAAATATTTTGCATGACGGTTCTTTTTTTTGGATGAATCTTCCATTGCTTTAATTATCGTGACTTCTGTTGATATTGGAACATTAAATATTTAAATTTTTGTAATTCTGTACAAAAAAGAACCGACGAATCTGAACTCATCCTAAAGCTTGCAGACTCCACTATTAAAAACATTTTAGAATAAAATGACGCAAGTTTATTGTTGTACGATTTCTCTTTCTACGAAATTACGATAGTTTCAGTATTTAGTGCCGGAATATTAATAAAAATCACTGTACGTTACATGAAAATACAATTTTTCAGAAATTCGTAGTCCATCTTTCGTCTTTATCCCGAGAATCACATTGTTGCGCCACTCGCACAGTTATTTTCGCGAACTGATAAAACACCAGTTCGTAACACCAGTTAGGCGAAAGGGCAGAGTGTCACGAGGGAACTGCCTGTAACTTCAACGCGAAACACGATTCAGATATGTGGCCTATAAATTCATTCGCGTTTTCCCTCTTCCCTTCCCTCGCGTTCTCCCTGCTGTTTGATCTACACACCGAACTTCTTCTTTTAAATCTTTCCTTCCCAGCCATGGGTTTCCTCACCCATTCGTCTCCCCCTCGTGCACCGTGATTTCTTTATCGTTCTCTCGCAAGTAGTTTACTGCAAATTGAAATGGATTATTCAGACAGCCGGTTTTCATTTCGTCCGGTTATATTTCTCGAGCGCCCTGCTCGCTCGTCCCCTTCTCTTTCCTGTCGTTGTCTCTCTTGTTCTTTCTGCCAGCTTACAAAGTAAAGAGCGATATCGCTGTTTGGAAAAAGGATTTCAGATGGAGGTAATGGTAATCCCGAAGATTCCCTTTCAAATGTGGCTCAAGTTCCGCAGGAATCAGCAGCGGTTTATCGGGTTTATGACACACTGTTACCAACTCTGCCTCTCCACTTCCTTCGCAACTTTCCTTTATCACGTGAATGAGGGGGCTGTATACTTTGTATGGAGACTCGCAACACCTATTAGACTTTCAACGATCCGATTCGTAGTTCGCGAAACATCAATTTTGAATACTTTATGAAATTTATATCTCGTCGAAAGACAATCAATGATCCTACACTCTCTGGATCGTGGATTTTTATGAGAAATTTGAAAATTACTTGTCGTAATATTTACTAATTTTACTATACAAAATAATGTTCTACCTCCGTCAAATTATTCAAGCATCTCTGTCAAAATATGAATTTGCAGAAATATCCACAAAGGCAATATTTAATAAGTTCGACACTGCACCGTGAAAATCTTCCACAGAAATATGACAATGAGAGTTTGATATTTTTGTAATATGCTAATAATGTACATTCTAACCTCGATAATCCTTAAAGATACGTCGTAGCCCATTACAAAAATTTAATGGCACTTAATTTACAAAAATTTTTGTGAAATTTAATTTAACAATCACAAGAATTTAATAAAATTTAATATTTTTGTACCATGCTATATTCTAGCCCTCTAGTCCGATTAGCCTCGACAATCCTTAAAAATACATCGTAGCTAGACACTTCAGATACGCCTGACGATCGTTAAAAATTTGTTCCCGTAGCGAATAATTGTCTCGAAAGGCTGCAAGTAGACGGGAGAGTCGAGAATCGTGTGGAGAGCATTTTAACTCGCTCACTTGGCAATTACTTTGATCGCTCGCACTCTTAACTCCCGATGTGGAAAATTATTAGAGTTTTATCTTAATTCCTTTATTGTAGAGATGGTGCGCTTTGGCAACTTCTCTCGTAGCAGGACAATTGAATTTACGATGCAAAAACAACATCGTAGCCCGGGTTCTTAACGATTCGTTTGTGCCTGCGCCGGAGTATCCCACTTTGATGCGACGAATCACTTGTCTCGGTTCCGGGACTAGCACCGTGAGGCATTTTATCAAAAGTTTAATACAAACGCTAACTTTCTTCGTTATTCTCTTCCTTCCGTCAACATTATTCTCGTATAATAAGCACGGCGGTGAAGAGGGGGGAGGAATATAATTTTACGGCGAGCACACTGTTATAGCTCACATTTCGTTCGCCATGAATCCAGCTGAACACAAACATCGTATTTTTCGCTGCGCAACTGGTTCCGTGAACGACAGTGTCATTCGAAAAAATCGTGTTTCGATATATATCGCCGATTCGCAAAAGATATCTCAACGCTTGCGGACACGTTTCATGAATGTATCGCGTGCACCTTGAAATTTCATTATGCACTGAAACATTTTGAAATTTCATTACTCATTAGCGAAGGATGTGTAAAACATAAAATTATCATTATTTTGAAATTTCCTCGCGACATTTGAGACGATCATGGTTGTCATTGAAACGTATCTGAAGATACACAGTGGTACAGAAATATACCACTTTTTTGAAGCAAAGTTTTCATTTTCACGAATGTGAAATACACTATCACTGATATTATTAATATTCGTAATATTTTCACTATTCGTCACTGTATAATATTTTTTAGTAGACAAAATAAAATTTCGATAGGTGAAGTATCTGTGTTTATGAAAATACAAATTCCCACGAATATCTACATTCTGATGATATTTTCTAGAATTCCCTTCGATTGCTCTCGTATAATATTGCGATATGATTTTGTGCTTGAAGCTCGAAGTTGTTGAAATATTGTAGAAGTGAATACTTCGAGATTCCGTATCGATCCTGAAGTATAACAAGCTAATTACCTGCTCACTTAATTAATTAACGTCAGTACACTATATCAGCAGTATTCTCGATTAATACGTTCACGTTCAAGATAGTCTTTCGTACGAAAAACATCAATTACGTTCCCTTATTTATTACAAACATTAAACATTGTTGGAAATGGAGAGCACGAGTTATTTCGAAGAAAGAAATTTCCAAAACGTAGTACAAAAGTAAATTGTAAACAGCGAGTGACAACGTAAGAGCAAGACGAGTCTTCCTTCAGTTTCTTCGGACGAAGAAACCGCGATCGCAGCGAAGCAAGACCATTTTCGTGTGACAGAGAATCAGAGTCAGCCGCGTCTTGGTTCGTGACCAGAGGAGACGGCGATTCGTTGGCAAACAACAAATCAGGGATCGGTTGACGTCGAAACGTCGAACCGCAGTATCGATTGCCGGCGATTGCCTACGAATTACAGGCACAGGTGCAGGCATTCTTCGCTGAAGGCTCGAGACACACGCTATTAAGCAAGTTATGTAATTAGGTTAATAGGATTTCACCGGGATTACTAGCGAGATTAGTCTTTATATAGACGGAAAGCCTCCCCCGAATATTATTTCCGCGCTTCAATGAGTTACTTGTTTTCCCAGGCAGTAGTCCAAATTCATTTCAATCCAAGGATATACATATGAGGCAGCTAGCTACGGCCATTTATCCGAAGTTAAACGCGGCCTATGGTGAGTAAAAAGGGACGCTCAGTTACGATTAATGTCACTTTGACTGGTTGCCGCGTCTGACCATGACTGTATCGTTCCACTATTGTTTTTTTCACAGCCGATAGGGAATTTTCGTACATTTTGACGTTTCGAGAGGAAGTAACGTGTTTGCAGTTGTTTTCGGATGGAAAGACTCTTTCCTTGTCAAGATATGATTCATTGATATCCTTTGGAAAATCAAAAACAAGTTTCCGCGTGTTGAAATGGAGAACAGTTGTTCAGAAATATCGTGAAGTGTCTCCACGCGAGACGAAGGACAGGGTCGTACTTTTATGTAACACACGAGCGAAAACAATGCGATATTGAAACGTTGAAATGATTAAGACCTCACCTACTTGGAAAGTGGCACTGATAATAGAACAAGCTAATAGTTTCTGTAATTTTACAGTCGTCACAATCGTCTAATTCTAATGATCTCTTTGCTGCCCTATCGTTCTGTGATTTTCATTTATTTCTCGTGTAATTTATCCAGGATCAGCATAATCCTACGATTATAATGTCCATAATCCTGCAACTTTGAATTGACAAAACATATTTTGTATGCATTTACAAAATTATAATAACAATATTACAATTATAAGAATGACAAAATTTGTAAATCTTGCCAACACTGTGATTATTTAAAAAAAAAAATGAAGCTCCCTGTGTACAGGCCATAAAATAATATTATCGTCATTCGCGTGAAATAATTGTCCTAATTATTTGCCCGATAGTGGACGAATAGAAATCAGACGCCTAAGTTATTAGCAATAGCTCGATAAACACGCTAGTGGAAAATTTAATTCCAAGTTCGTGTTCTCTCCAACGTCGATCTATTTCCTTTTTTTATCGCCTGTCTTTCCTTTGATAGTTTTTTCCGTGATTTGTTCGGCCGGGTCGTCTCACAGCTTCGCAGATATCTCGTGCCACGGTACTCACGGTCGTGCAGCAACCAACGACTCCGAGATCGGAAGGCTGGCTCACGCTTGGAACTCGGATCTCTCCGGTAGTAAAATACGCGGCTTAATTGCTTAATTTCTCACAAGTAAGCCCTCGCTCACCGTCAAAGAACAAAGGCGAGCATCCGTTACTTTGGCCTTCTTACTTTTACGCGCTATCAACGTTGCTCGTCGCGTGACACTTTAATTATGCCGCGCCGCGCCGTGTAAATCCAACTAAAGGCCAACCTCCACGATGAAAATTCGATTCGATTGCCAATTAATGTGTTAGCAGAGTTTGTTTGCTTTGTAGCTTTCACAGAGATTTTTCTTCTGTTGGACCACTCGTTTGTTGAAGACTTTGTCTGTCTGCGGTGTACTAAAAAAAAAAAAAGATTCTTTTAATTCAGAGAGAAACTGGAAATGTATAACTCTCGTATATTTAAATCGCGTGTGATTAATAAAGATGATATCGTTTGGATATCACGATCATAATTTGAATTACAATAAATTAGTATTTTAACGAGTATTTTTCTGACTCGACAATGATCGACCGATTAATTCGTTGCAGAATACGATGTCACGGCGTGACGCGAGCATATTTAAATTCACTTCGATAACATCACACAACTTTTGTTGGTATTGATCGGCTTGTAATACTAAAATAAAAGTTTCTTTTTGGTATGATATTTCATTCGTACGTGATCTGACATTTCCACGAGATGTGCTCGTTAGATTTCATTACTTAATATTTAACAGTCAATTAATAGTGGTTATTTAGTAATACGAATTGTCAATTAATATTAATTATTTAATAATAGGAATATCGCCCTGTATATCTCAGAAACGTGTTCAATTTGGTGTTAAAATTCTATTCTCCAAAAATCTTTGCAACATTTCCTCCAAAATATATACGATTAAAATTTAAAAATAAAATAGATTGCTTAATAAAAATAAAATAAAAGAAGATATACAAACGTATATAATGAAAGAAATACCCGTGAGAAAATGTAGATAAAACGTAACCAAACATAAGGATAAAATCACGTTCCTGATCGTCGCGTTAATTCCGAATGTAATTTATTTCGACAGCTGAGCAGCTAGATCGCCGTTTGAACTACTAAACGTGAAACAAAGCGCATGTTAGATTACATATTGTTGGCCAGAATACGATTCTTCCTCCTATCGGAATTCCGCGAAACGCATACATTTCATTAAGATAATAACTCAGTAGGGAAATGAGTGAATGTGTCTGGTCTCATAATGAAATACAAATGCTAGTGCTTCGGGTACAGTTAGCCGCAGACGTTACACGGGGAACCTATTTCCCCAAGTCTCGATACTTTCCAATCTTTGCTAAGTGTCTACGTACAGTATTACCATAATGCAGATGGAATTCAGTCTTTCCGCTATTTCTGAGATTAAATTGCTTCTACTTCGATCGGATCCCGTAAAATCCTATCGTCGGATTCTATTGCCACGTCTAATCACTTTCTCTCGATTCGAACACATTTTTTCAAACGCGTTGACGTTTCCACTGATTTACGCAACGTTTTGTCAATGTAAATTTCTAGGGGAAAAAGAAAAGACGATACCGCAGCGAATTCTATCGTTACACGGTATTGCAAATGAATTCGAATTGTTCTTTCGTTTCTTTGCTTCAGAAGTGCATGAATTAATAGATAGTAGAAAAGTGGGAAAAAATGCAGCTGGGAATTTCCCAATTATTTCTGAAGGAGCAACATTTAAATGATCGCTCGTCTATTCACAACTCTTTCACCGGCAGAACGAGTGATTGTACAATGAGAAATGTAACAGTTAGCTTTGCGTTCTTCAAGTGACGTTGATGCAACTTTTATATAATCCATTTTGTACGAGTGTGTCTGCACGGTACGATTATCGTCATTATCCGTATTCAATATCTCAATAGAAGTAAGTTGTTCGTGGAGTTAATCTTCCCTGGATCGCACAGCATTTCACGATAAATTTATTTCAATCTGCAAATTAAACCGATAGCATACTCCGTATCGGACGGTATACGATTCCCTTCCGTTCCTCGCGTTATAAAAAATGCACATTACGCCCGATACGAATTTACGTCGATAATAATATTTGGCCGAGTTTATCGCCAAGTCAAACGCCGTATCACGTACGTATTGCTTTTATTTCTCAACGTCGTATCTCTGCTCGTGGTTTCGTATTGTCACCGAATTATATTTTATTTTCATTTAATCGGAATTCACTGTCCGCGAAATTCGTCGATGCTTTCGATCAGGAACGAGACGAGACGAAATTACTAGGGCACGACGATTTATGGCATTAGTTTATAAACAATTTACGAGGCAGGATTTATAAGCTGTTCAAAACTTTTATGTCGTTTTTGGCCAGTTCAGCTTCACGCTCGCCCAACGTTGTTTTAGTTTATTTCCTTTCGCGAGAGTTCTATCAGAACATATGCGTGACTCTCACTCTGTCATCCGTCGATTGCACACGAAATAAAAATAAAACGCTTGTTTGTTTTTTTCTGTGTTGTTGCTGATTGATTGACGTGTTACTCTTTTTTTTCTATCGTTTTTTCCCTCTTCTCTCCTCTCTTTTTTCTCTTTTTTCTTTTTTTTTTTTTTTTTTTTTTTTTTTTTTTTTTTTTTTTTTTGTTCTTCATGTACCGTCGTCGCATGAAAAAAGCTGATTGCGTTTCTCTTTAAAGTAAAAGCGCCGATCTCACAACTTCGGTAATAGGACATTCTTTGATGTTCCTCTGTCAACACGTTCGAGCGAACGTGTTGTCAATTTGCATTAATTGCGTCGTTTAAGGCGAACGACATTCCCATTTAAGCAGAAAATTGATTAAAACTTTTCAGCACGAATTCTGTGGATTCTCGTTCTCCGTTTGTTTTGTACGTTTTAATTCCTTTCTTTCCTGGCGGTACGCGAGAACCGTGAACGCGTCCCGGCGTAAGTAGGATTTTCAGCACATTTTCGTTGAATCGTTGATAATTAACGGATGTTAATAACTACGCGAACGGGTTAACGCTTTCCTTCCTTTCACGTTCCAATTTTTCAGCCGCGACGAATCAGTTGCGAGATCGTACGATCTTTTTCAGACGATCATTTCCGCGAAATAAACACTGAGAGATTTCGCGTTGTGAAGCCAGAATGATTTCCGCGGAGGATGATTCAGAAAATGTAGAGATTGCATCTTGCATCCAGAATTTTCATTTTATCGTGTAATTTCTTGTTTTCTTTTTGTCGTCGATCAAGTAGCGTTTAGTCTCAGTCTTACGTTTAATTTCTACTACTTGGAAATTTCGCCTACGGATCTTAGCGTATCGTGCATTTGTATGATGTTTTTCAGTCATCGTTTTTCTTACGAATATCGCGTTCAATTTACATACACGCGTACGCGGTACGCGTCCCATTGCGAAATCATTTTACAATTCGTTTCCATTTCACAATGACAAATTAACTTGATGCACGCATAACGCCCACTCTCAATTGCACTCGATTACATTGAATAATTGAACCAAAACGAACTGATTAATCGTATCGTTGCGTGTTCACGTTCTCGGTAAATTATTTCCTAAGTTGAGCAAATAAATGAAAATTTAACTAGAAACGGAACTTGTTCGAAAATAACGTTACGATTCGAAGACAATTGAGCGTGTATTTTACGACGAGAGGAAACAAGGAAGAAGGCTGAAATTAATTAATTGAAAATGAGAAAAATTAAAAATTCTTTGGAATAATTCGGATCCTGATATGGCGAACGAGATACGTTAAACAGGCTCGAAACAAACGCCTGAAAGTTAGCACGTTCCTCGCCGTTATAACGATTAACTAAGCGTCTGAATTTCTCGCCGAGGAAACGCGTAATTGTTCCAATATATAATGTGTATAGTGAAGAAGACAGCTATTAGTTTGATATGCATCTGCATGTATTAAAGTATACGAGGTAATTGATGTGACTTGTGATATATAGCACTCGCTTTGATACTCCGTATAATTCACTGGCTGGAATAGTCGTAGTTATTGTTACGTCGTCATCGAAGCAAACACCGGTTACGCAGCTTGGATTATGAGTCGTGGTAAAGCTCCGCGGTGTTATCTCGTTCAAGTCATTTTCCAAAATCGGAATAAAAATTCCACTTTAATTTGATTCTTTTCAGTCTTTTAAAATCGTAGTCAATTGTCAGATGAGCGTAATGCCCATTTGCTACGACAGTGACAGGAAAATAGCAAGAAATGATGATCATTGTTTAAAGAACCGTTGAAACCAAGAAGCTGGAAACGGTACATTTCTAATTGTGTAATTTCTAAAGGTGCATTTTTGTTTCTACTTCAGGAACTTCACGTGAATCATATTACGAACGAAGTGTGCATTCCTCTTTGCTAATTCATTCGCATAGACGTAGTCATCTTGGAATCGAAATTTCATTTTATATTCTAAATTTGAAAGCCTTCTTTACAGCCGTATCTTCAATTAATAAATACGCCCTTCAATAATTGGACGACTAAATTTTACACGTTCCACTTTTGAATTTTTCTTGTTAGCAAAGGTATACAAAGAGATCGAAATTTTTCTCAAAGTTACGTACAACTCATCTTCGGATTATCACTACGTGACATAAAAATGCATATATGCGCGCATGACGCGAAAGAAGTCCGACGTCGAGGAATAGAATTTTTTACCATCCATAATGTATTTCCAATAAGAGCGATCTACCGTGTTCTTGAAAAAAAAAAGAAAAAAATCGCGCGTAGCTTCTCCACGTTCTCTACTCTGTTTCCCGGATGTTTTCAGTAGCTCGTAATTACAGTCTCTATTTACCTTCGGTATTAATTGCTGCCAGATCGAATAATTTCCAGCAAGAACGATGAAAAATCGAGCGCCGCTAACGAGTTAATAACGTGACCAGTGTACAAAGTTGTACGAGCTTTTACACATAGAACGGCGTGATTTCTTCGAGTTGAATTAGCCTAGTTGTCGATAAAAATTTTTAATTGAGCCCAGACGTACGATCGTAAATTGATTTCAACCTGATAAGGGCATTCACTTGTACACTTCCGGGTTTTCTCCAGGGAAAAAGGTAATTTTATCTGCGCGAGTTTCCTCTCCCTCCCCAATCTTCCCTCTCCCTCTTCGCCATTCACGTTCGTTACTGAATTGTACTAATTGAACGTAAAAGTTCGTCGAAATAAATTTAACGTAACTGCAGAGCTTCCATCTTTCCAGGCATGAAAGATCGCAAAGCTCGCGCCAAGGAGCAAGAAATTATGCAAGTCTTTAGAGAATCGTTTCTTTTATGTTATTTGGTAGTCGTCGGGCGACGTTTCGCTTCAAGAGTGACAGCACCCTTCGTTTGACTGATGTTTTCTACCGTGAAATGACCGCTCGTTTCAAGACGGTTTCACCGTTCGCGGGCCACGTCTTTCACTTTTTCTCTCTTTTTTTTCTTTTTTTTTTGAACGCTACGCTCGAATATCGCTCGGTTTTCCGCTCGATTTTCACTTTAATTTCTTCGTTACGTTGCCGTTTATTCACGTTCGTTTCACCGTAACTTTCGGATATTATTCGGGCGTCGTATTTTAGGAATATTGAAATTCAAATTATCTGGACAGGGCCAGAGATATTTTTAAATTTTATCGCAAAGAGCGGGGCGTGTGTGTAAAACCGTAGCGCGCCATCAGAACGAAATGCAGTTTTTATAATTCACTCTTCATTTAGTAAATCGATCTTCGAAAAGTTTATAAAATTTATGTACCTGGCGCGGGTATATAAAGAATTGCATCGAACAGGAAAAAAAAAGAAAGAAAAAGAAATAACATATTGCAGCGTATTGATTTTTTTCTTCCTGAAATTTTTTATAATTTAACACGCAGCGCGTGACACGTTTCGATATTCCATTTGATCGGACTCTGCATTCTTCTTCTTTTAAGTCAATCACTATTTAATTACGAGATCAAAGTTTCTACGAAAGAAACTGTCCACTGAGTCTGTCTTTTTTTTTTAAATTCGTTCAGTTGTTATTTAGCTAGAAGATTAAAGTTTTCACGATGTGTACGTTGCTTGTTTACGATATACTTTGCCGTCGAAATTTTCTGTTAGATTACACTTTGTCAAATTTCAATCATTTCAATTATTTCTTAATCACAAATGGAAGTTTCTTCACGAAAGTTTGTAGGATGCACGCGTATATAACATGTATTTTCTGTACTTTGCCGTCAAAATTTTCTGTTAGATTACACTTTGTCAAATTTCAATCATTTCCATTATTTCTTAATCACGAATGGAAGTTTCTTTGCGAGAATTTGTAGGACGCCCGTTTCTGGTTCAACCACTTTATTTCTTTAAATTCACTCGATTATTTATTCAATCGCAAGATCTAAATTTTCAGATACGAAGATCCGTGATCGAGACTTCCTACCGAATTTTATTTTATAGACTTTAGTCAATTATTATTTAATCATAAGGTCGAAGTTTTTACACGGGGATCTGTCCAAGTAAACTGTGCAAGTAACTCGTCTTATTGTTCTTTGTTATCAATATTTCCTGCCAGACGCACGTTTAGCTCGTTTACGGTATTCTTTGTGACCAAAATTTTCTATCAGATTATAAATTTCTCAAATTCCAATCAATTATTTCCTAACCATACATGGAAGTTTCTTTGTAGAATGTCCACGCATGGTCCTAATCTTTAGGCTAGATTTAGGTTCTTTAACTTTATTTCTTTAAATTCACTCGATTATCCGTTCAATACGAGGATCAGTCTATGCAGAGTCCTCGCGATGTTCCTATCGAATTCTATTTCACAAATTTCAGTTAGCTGTCGCTTCGATCGGTAAGATCGAAATCCCTATAGATACGAGAATATCTGTCGGTGTATGACGCGCACGTAACTCGTCCCTCGTGATAAAAATTTTCCCGGGCGAGTATTGTCCGGTGGAAAACCTGTTCTAATCCTATTCTACGGCGGTTTTGTCCGGCACAAAAGGAGGAAACTGTAACGTGCCGTCGAAACGGACGCGCAGAAACGCTTTCTCCCGCAATCGACGAGAGAATATCCCTCTGGAAGATTCACGGCAAGTACCGACACCTAACAGAGACCGTCTCGAGTTCCGCAAGTGCACTAGATATCTTTTCCTTTTTCTCTCTCGCTTTTTTTACCCGCGAAATCGAATAACCCCCGGTGCCGAGATATGTTTGCACTCAACGTCTGCCACGATACTTTATCTCAACGAAGTTACGCGGCTTAAGTCAAAATACGGCTGTCGTGCACAATCCCCGGCAGCGATTTCTCAACTCTCCAAAACCAAGTTTCAAATACTTTCACGAAGACGAATGGGCTCGCGTGTCGTTTCGAAAAAGCCCCGTCGCTTTCAGCGCTTGGGAAAGCGCGCCAACGAAAACTGATTGAACCTTTAAAAATCACAGACCCCTGTGGGACACGTCGTTTCGTACGGGTACATCGCGGCAAGAAACTACGCGGAAACCTCCTCCCCTATCCTTCGCCCGTGCATTATCTCCTCAATTTTTTAAAACGCCGACTCGTCTTTTCGTTCGATTCGATTCTAAGGAATTTTTCAGGGTAAAACAAAAATTCTTTCTTTCCTTTTTTCAGTAATTGGTTGACGTTTTTTTTTTTTTTTTTTTGAAAAATGATGGTTTAATAAACTTTCCATTAGCAGGTTTATTTTCCGTGTTCCTTTTTTCTTTGCATTTCTAGAAACTGTAGCGGAAAAAAACTAGCTTGATAATTCAATTTCCTTCGTTTCTTTGCAAAACTGGTTTAACTCGATTCGAAGTAGATTACATTTGAAGAAATTCGCGTTGTGTCTTTCTTTCTTGTCTAGTCGGCTGAAGATTGATTTGAAACAAAACGGAGAAATTTTACGAAATTTAAGAAAAAGAAAGTTGCGCTGATTCTACGTTTTTTAAGGAAACGTCGATTACAACGTACGTTAGAATTGCAGAAATTGTAGCGTCGTTAAAGAACGAATTAACACGGATAAAGACGTGAAGAGGAAACGTGCGCCTGCTGGCACGTAATAAATTTTAATCGAACGTGAAAAGCGTCGATCACCGGCAACGGATTGGAACTCGACGTGATTCTCCTTTGTTTTGAACGTTTCGAAAGTAATTTCGTTTCTTTCCGACGTTTCCAGTCGGCTTGATGAGAGATATTCGATTTCTAGATCACAGACTTTTCTCGCGAGATTGAATCAGCAACAATGGCCAGACGAGGTCACCGACAAACATAAAAGAGCCATTCGTTTTCTGCTTTGATCTTTTAATAATCAGATAGCCGACGCGAATTGCATTGCGTGTTTGTCATCGACTGAAATCTGAATGTTAAAGATTGTATAACATATCGGTCTTGAAGCATTCGGCAATTACTTGTTCGAGCATCTCTCGTTCTTCTTTCACTTTTTACAATCTACGAGGAGAGGAGATCATGGATCTTGGATTTTCTTAGTTTGAACGTCACACGGTGTATCGGCGCGCGTCGTTGAAATCGCGACGGATCGTGTCTGAAAAATATCGCGATGGATCACTTGCCGTGTCGCATTCGCAACACGGTGGTTCCTTACCGATCACGAAAACGGCGAGGACGACGAAAAGGGACGCGAAAAGGGAAGGTCGCGCTTCTCGATATCTTGCGGCACTTCTCATCGTGTCTTCTTCGTTCTTTTCTCCAACGATAGCCTTCCTCCTTTGTATCATGCACTCATGCACGCTCACGGTTCACTGCTCCTCCGTGTTCATATTAACACATCCTGCGTCCACTCCAATAGTCGTCGCACCTATTCCAAAAGATCCATCCACCAAGAAAGAAAGAAATGGCACTTCACCAAAGCGGCAAAAAAAAAAATCCCCCGTGTTTCGTTCGTTCATTCGTTGTTTCGGAACGAATCCACTTTTAACGGCGACAGCAGCAGCAGCAGCAACAACAACAACAACAACAAACAACAGTAACAACAACAACAACAACAACAAATCGCCGCAAAGAAGGAAGGGGATGGGAAACTTTTCGAAATGCCTCCTTCCGATTTCAAATGCGAGAAACGCCAGAAACCGCGAGATCGCGGCTCTCTCTTCCTTTACTCTCGTTGTTTGTTTGTTTCCTTCGCGATCGAAAAAGGGGGAAAAAAGAAAACGAAACGAAAGAAGAAGCGGAGGGTTGACGGACGCGAGGAAGAGGGCTGGAGACGGAGAGGGTTGATTCGATTCGTCGATCTATGGTTTAACGGCGATGGCGCGCTGCGCGTCTCCGGGACCGCGAAAGAGCTCTTCCGGTCGACGTACAAGCGGCTACTGAGGCTCCCGCCGCAAGCACGGAAAGCTTCCAGTGCGTCGACTCGGTCATGCAACCCGAAAGCTCGTCTCTCTCTCACACACACACACACACACACACACACTCTCTTTCTCTCTGCTCCTCTGCCCCTGTGGCTCCCTCCCTTGTCGCCTCGTTCTCTCCTCCGTTTTCCCCTCCTCTGGCTCGTTTCACCCCCTCGGCCATTTTAGCGTCGTCGTCGTCGTCGCGATCAGCCACCGCCACCGCCACCGCCGCCGCCGCCAGTGCAGGCTGCGCGCGCGAGAGAGCTTTCGCTGTCCTAAAGCTGGATAGAAACTCCGCAGGGGTGAGCGGGAGGGCGAGGGGGAGGGAGGGGTGATTGATTGGCGATGAAACTTCGCGACTGATTGAATCTTTTTTACGTTTCAATATCGATGTCCCTGAGTGGGATGCACACGCCGCACGCGGCGGAAGTGGGTGTCGGGGGTTGGGTGGATGGGCGGAAAGGGGACCGCCGTGTACGTCGAAGGGACGTCGAGTACCTTTGAGAATGGAGGGGGACTGGAGTTGCCGATGGCAAGGATATACGGTTAAGGTGGTGGATACCGTGGTCCGGCGAACTGAGATTTGGACGAATTAAAGGTTCCACAGGGTGAAATGCCTCTCCCTCCCCCTCTCCCCCCCCCGTGGAAAAAACTTCATGAATTACACACGTACGACTGAAACAGCTCAACTTCTCGTTTGTGTTCTGCATATGAATTTTATAACGATATTATTATCGTTGTAACTGCGGATATTGTTTGGATGTTATTGTCATTGTAATTGTGATTTAATTCGTACACGGTGATTCTTACACGGAGATTCAGAAAGATTTTAACACGCGTAGTGGTCGCTTTGATATATTGACCTCGCTCATTTGTCAAGCGTGTGATGATGCTCGGAACATGAACATATGGTCCAATTGTTATTTTTGTGGCATATATCTTTAATTCGTGGTAAAGCTCTTGCGATAGACAAAGAATCAGGAAATTTCGTTCGTACCTACTTAAACGATCTTCGATTCTGTTATATACAGATAGATAGACTCAAAGCTGCAATTAAATTTTATCTGAAATTTAATTATCGTCCGTCACATCCGAATCGTAATAGGAGCACGCAACGCTCGTGCTCGTTTGCAGAAGCGTTATCCAAACCTCGCACGCCATGGCACGTTTTATTTAAACGACAATGAGTATAGAAAAATTTCACTGATTTTCTTTTAACTTTAACCTTTTTCGAACGAAGTGCACTTTACAAAAAATGTTTATGGTTCGTGAAGATGATGATATAACTGTGGCATAACTAACATTAGAGAATTCTTGTTCGCGTTGTTTAAAGAAATGGATGCAAGTTTTCGTAGATCAAAACGAATCGTTGCGTTTCATTAGCTGATTGGTATTTAAACGGGATATCATACTAAATACAAAGGGTAGGCTCGTGCGTTCTAGCCCCTTTCAACCTGAATTGAGAAAATTTGAACGTATCGGCAACTAGCGGTACTTGGTTGTCGATTGTCACTTGCCACATCTGGCGACCCACCGTTTCGCACTGGCAATATACGAAAACCGATAATGAAACAATTTCTAAATTCTTTGATAGCTATCTTACGCAGTCCAGTGCATTCGCGACGATTTGTATCACAAATTCTGAAACAATTATCTTCTTAATTATATAACAGGTTTGTATGAAACATACAAACTTTATTAGTAAAGTTTTACCATTAATTAATCAATAAATTATAAGTATCGCACACAAAGCGAAATTTAACAGAATTCTACAAACTACAAAATGCAAACTTACTTAAGTTTCTTTATTCTGATAATTTCTGAAGGCACTTGTTCGAAAAGATAATTCGCAGAACCTGCAAGCCACAAGATAGCTAATGATAGAAGTACGTAATCATTTCCATTGCGACTCGTCAAGTTGCGTTCACATTGTCAAAATGTTGTACGAGGTACTCAAAATGCTCTCCATCAACTTCCAAACATTCACGCTATCTCGCTTGAATAGATTGTTGTGCTAAAATCAACAGAAATTTCATCGCAAATTTTGCTTGTCGAGCTGTTCCAAGATGTACCTAGAAATAGGCCATTTAATCTTTATCTCTACGCGATAAATATTTCATTTAACTTCACTGGCATACATTCTACGAAAGAAGATCACAGTGACAATTTCTAGATGTCTTTTATCCGTCGATTAAACGTTTGTACGTTGAATTTATGTTCGCGTACAAGTGGCTACTTCTTTCAATCTCGTATGAATCACTGTTATTCATTTATCCAGCAGACAATTTTTCTATTAACGTCGTTCGTCTTTGTCGAGCCATCGTCAGAATTCCAACGATCTTACGAGTCACTTAAATTACACATTAATCGACATCATACACATTACACATTTAATTCAATAGTTCTAATGAACGGCGAATTTTTGAAATAATTTTGGTGAATCGTAAACTGGAGAAAAATTCTGCTATACAATTTGAAATAATTTATAACACCTGTTTTCGCACTGCATGCGCGTAGTTAATATTTTATTTGTGACTTTATGAGAGATGAGACGGGGATTTTCGTTAGCAAACGCGGTGCCATAAAAGTGAAAACGTATGCTCGATGGAGCGTTAAGAATAGCGACGTGAATTGCGTTCATAATGTCGACGTGATTTGTCCTCTATATTTTTCAAGTCAAAAATCTCCGCATATTTTTACCGTGGTGATTTGCGTTGTGTTCACGTTGAGTCAAAATTTCAGATTCCGGAAACTAGTAAAAATCCTTCGATTGATGAATAAATTATTAAATTGGAATTCAGAAAATCGTGCAATCGTTGACAGAAATTCTTCTTCCATTTTCAAGAGTATCACGGAAAATTTCAATTTCAACAAGAGAAAGTGTTCGGAACAAATTTTAAATTCACGTCAATATATACTTTTGAACTATTCATTCGTAAATAGGTTCGATGAGACTTGAGAGATATATAATTAGCAGAGACGATTGTGTTCATTAAGATCAAACGGCATGACTTGAGCTGGCACGAACGGACTTCAACTGTAATATATTATGGCATATCGCGTGCAATTAATTCGCGTTTGTTGATCAGCTTCGACAGATCGCTGATTGCAGATAAAATCATGTCCCAGTAAAGTGCGTATGAAAATAAAAACAATGGTTATCTATCATTCCCCTCGTTATTTTAGATTCGTGCGTACGACGCGTGTAGAAATTGTTCGATTAAAATCACGAGAAATAATTAAATCGAAGCTGCAGCGAAATAAAACCGACCAAAGGCAATTTGTACTTAAAAGAAAAAAAACAAAGTAATTATATATTTGTAAAATTTCACGCGTTTCCAAGAGATTAATCACGACGAAATTATTTGTTATTTTATTCGTAACCTAATCCGTGTAATCTGTATTTTTCTACACGTTACAAATACAAAAAAAAAAAGTAGTACAAAAAATGAACAGACAGACTGCAAATACCGTACGAGGAAGTAATTATTAACTCGTAAAAATTTAATTCGCCGTGTCTGCGTTCGGGTAAAAAGGAAAAAAAGAAGAAGAAACGGAGATAGCTATCTCTGGTACGAAAGCTGGTTTGAAAAAAAATTGTGATCATCGTGATAATCGATCTTATACGATCCGACTGGTTTGATGTAAGTGACTTGGTCTGATTCGAAAGGAATCTGGCAATCACGATCGTATCATTTAAAAGGAAACAACTGGATATCACAGACTGTTAAGTTAATTAAGACCGGATGGATGAGTATGATATTCGAGTGACTGACCCGTATTTCAGACACGGTATTAGTCGAATCGAATCGTGTGATCGACGTCTACACGACAACAGCATTTTTACTTCTTTTCCATCTTTCTATTTCCGTACGTATATACATTTCACCGTTTCAAATGTATGCTACTTATCAGATTTTCTTGCGTGAAACGCGTAAAAATTTCTCGAAGGCTAAATATCATCGACCTCGTGCAAGGTCTTTGTAAACTCACGTTACGAGAGAAGTTGATACACAAATTTGTTAATGTTACTTTGTATTATTAAAATTTGGAAACATTGTTACAGCTTAGATAAGTAAACTTCAGGGATTGAGGAAATTTTGGGTCTCATTTAAAAAAATTTTTAATCTTTCAAATTGAACGAGAATATTGTTTTTCTTTTTTTCTTTTTACAACGAAAAATATTCTCACGTGTATTTTCTCATTAAAATTGTATCTTTTGTACCTCTTGCGAGAAATACGATCTTAATTTTCATCACGACTATTATCTTGCCGTTTCTGCTTGGCACGTGAATAATTCTCTACAAAGTGAGAATTATATGGCTAAGAACTTGCCTGACTCCATCATTTTAACTTTTGATTTAATTTAACGTCGAAATCCCATAGACGTTACTCGAGCTGAAATTTCCCAATGAAAATTTGAACGAGCGTTACGCGGCTTTTGTGTAATTTATACACGGCTCGTAATGAGCACAAAGACAATGACGTTCCAAAATGTTATCGATTTATCCGCGCGTAAATTTCCAAAACTTTTTTTACCGATGCTTTGGTCGATTCGGCGAAATTGTATCGCAGAACGTAATTTATCTCTGATGTTTCTAAAAAATACGAGTACGAACGGGCCCGTATATCGTCGCACGCGGGACAACAGTTTTCGGTTTCATTGTTAAATTATTATAACATGTTTATCCGTACTTGTAAAATCTATTGCATGTAATATAAAAGTACCAAGAAATTTAAATCTTCCTGCTTTTGTTCGATACGCGAACGTGTACGATCGTTGGTTAACTCGTGAAGTATTTTTAATAGAAATTTCATTCTTTCTAATTTTTCTTTTTTTTTGTTTTGTTTGAGATTACGTTACGAGAAACTCGAAACAAAGTTTCTTTGAATTAGTTGAATACATCATTCAATAGTTCTAATTTCACAGAATTTAGGTTTGTCGATGAAATGTTCAATTTCAGAATAATTTTCCTAGACGTGTTAATTTTATATCGGGAACACGTCTCAAGAACAAGAAGAGAAGATAATTTTCTTTTCGAAGACAAATGTCAATATCGTGACACTGTCGGTTTAAACTCCAAGTTGCATTCAAGAAGAAACGAAATTACCTGAGTTTCTCTCTATGTAAATCTTTCCGCGAACAATTCGATTTATTCCTATAAATTTAATCAGACATTTTTCACAGTTGCGAGATGACGAAAGATTATTTCGCGGTTTCCCTGGCTTGACAAGTTTAGCAAACAAATAGGGTTATATTTCAAGGAGCTGGAAATAATTAATGTCACTGAGGAAACAAAATATGCTCGTTCAGCATAACGCGATCTATCGCTCACTGAAATATACTGCTTCGTTAACTCGTGCGGAAGGCACGCGTAAAAAATGCGAATTTCATTATTGAAACCAACATTTTACGCGTAACAAACAAAAAAAAAAAAAAAAAACAAAGAACGAAAGCACTTTAAAACGAAAATTGAGAAAAAAACGAGCAATCGTTTCGCGGAAGAATAAATCAAGAAGGTGGAATAAAATTTTACGAGAGTTGAGAGCTATTTCTCAAATGAAATCGATTGACGTTAATTCACGAAAACACGAAACACTAAATTATGGTAATTACGCGTGATTTCGTCCTCGATAATTCATTTCAATTATCTTATTCGAGCAAGAAGACACGAAGAATGGGTTGAAACGCAGCCGTTTGATTTACCGAGCCACGTATTATTATTCGTCTACGTAAACATACGAATTAAGTGTTGGAGCGCATTGAAAGTAATCACGATTGAAAAATCGGAAGGCACGATGAAGTTACAAGCACGATAAGTGGGCGTGTCGTCGGACACATTGCCGTTTTTAACAGGCGATAATAAATTCACAAGCTCTGAAAGCATGAAATGCAACTTTTATCGCGCTGCTTTTCAACGATATTTCGCGTGTAGTATTAAACGCGCCTCGAAATAAATAAATGGAACGCTCTACTTACGAATACGAATCTGACAAGGTTACGCCTGATATTGTATAATTAATACCGATCGTTTTCATTTTCAACGGCGTTTCGACGGTGATTTAGAAATTCGTGCAATAACATACAAAGCAAACTTTGCATTTTACAATATATCGAAGCAACTGAACGTGTGTTTACATTTTTTCCAACTGAAAATCGTGAAATGTAAATTGTACTGAAATTGTTTAAATTAACAGAATTATTTTTCTCTGCGAACAACGTATTTTTTCTTTTTCTCTTTTTCATCAGAAGCATCATTTCGCACGGTCACGTTTTGTTTTGATCGTTATTTTACTCGTTCGAATTTCCTAATTAATCTGTTCTATGTAATTGAACGAACATAGCCTGCGCTTCGACATAATAAACGCGCGTACGTTTATTCATCCGCTCCATTCGACCGACGTAGATTTGAAATGATTTTATCGTGCTATCTAATAAAGAAACTTTCCGAAGCAAAACGTTCGCCGATGAAGACGTGAATGTTCCGACGAATCGAAATATTCACCGACGACGTGTACGTAGAAGAATTTGCGCAGAGAAAGAGAGAGAGAGAGAGAGAGAGAGAGAGAGAGGAGAGGAGAGGGGGAGGGGACTTGGCTGCCAAATTCAGCAGGAAATCTTTTGCGAGAACACCCAAAGAGGTACACACCGGTTCAGTCAAAATATAGTGGCAAAAGGAGTTTGTATTTCCGTGTGATGGAACGCAAAAGCATTTCCGTTCTCACAGAGAGCTGATTCTATATCAGCGGACAAACATCGTGCTTAAACTTGCACACGAGTCTCTTACCAGGCACTGACGACCGACGTTTCCGCTGAGTTTTCCGGTAATGCTCGTAATTCCTTTACTACAGACGACGCGATGATGACGACCAACAACCAGGCCACCTCACGAATCTGCCGCCAAGGTGTGAGTTAATTTGTCACTCTTCTGATTCCTTTATGCGATTGCCCTCTCTCTCTCTCTCTCTCTTTCTCTCTTGGCGTTTGAATCCCTAATCTCTTGCTCGTTACGTCGACTGCAAACAATCGCACATGCGCGTATGTAGATTTCGTTGCAACAATAATCGCGTTGTGGCGGCTTTGCCACGACGTTAAACGTTATAAAATGACGGGGGACACGTTTAATCACGAGACGACGATAGTATCAAGGAAAGAGGGGAATTAAGACGATGTGAAGTTAATTCGTTGTGAAGCGCGCAAAGGGAAATAGAAGATCAAGTACGGTGAATGTGGGTGCGAAGTGTGGGAGTCGAGGATTTCAGAGTGGCTCGTATTCTGAATTTGAAAGTCTTTCGGTTTGTTGAATTACACGGATGCGGAGTGATAAATGTAATTCTGTGGGTAATAGTGAGCGAGAAGCTGTCGTGATTTTCGTTTGGACGTCAGCGACTATTGCTGCAAAATAATATGTACACGATTTCATTGAGAAAGAAAAGCATAGAGAGTATAGAGATTGTATCTCATTTTTTATTTACCCGTGAGATAGTACGATCCTTGAATCTCGTTGATAAATTGATAAACGTTCCTGGAACTTTGAAATTCCCTGCATCTATACCTCATGCAGTATTAATGGAAGTTGCACCATTATCCAAGAATTTAGAATTACTTTGTCGAACTTACCTCCGTCTTAAATTATGCATCAGCTGCTCTATGGAACAGAAATCTTGAAACAGACAATTTCACGTGTGTATTATAAATAGTGATTTAGAAATTCAAACTACGTCAGTCGTGACGTTATAAACAGTATATAACAAACACTGTTAATAAAATGTACTTAAATGCGTTGAAGAAAGATCTCAAAGACGGATATACATTTCACATTCCGAAATCTACCCTTTAAGCAAGTGAAACTCGAACTCTAATAGCATAATGCAAAGCTAACGTAAACTTAATGCAGAACTAACGTGATCCTAATCTTGGCCCAACTCAAATCCAACTCATCATATTGTTCAGTAAGTTTAAGCCAGCCTACGTATAAACTTTAACTACATCCAGCCTGACATACGCCCGTACAAGTCACCGAAATCTACGTTCAGTAGCGCAGATCAACGATAACTCTATCCAAAATTCCCCTTCCACTGAACTGACTCTTATTTCTTCGAATATTTATATATACTATCTAGCACATGTATGACTCGTCACAGAAACAACTTACGAGCAAATGTATTTTTTAAGATATTTGTATTTTTCTTTTCTTTTATTATTATTATTATTATTATTAGTTTATTAATTTATTAATATTTCGTTAAACGAAAAGAGAAGATTGACGCAAGTAACGAGTAAAAGTTTTTCGAACAAAATTACCTGAGAAACAATTGTAGTTAACGCATTAAAGGGTTTTTAAAAAAAATTTCCACAGTTTCAGTTTTTAATAATTACGTAGTATTTTCGTCTATCCTTCAAGTACTCGTTGAAACTAATTTTTGTTGCGTTGATCCTCTTTATAATTACTAGTAAGTGACTTTTTCACGCAATGTCGAATATCCTCTTCGACTTCCATCTAGGTATTTAACACAACGGAAACGCGATTTATTCGACTCGATGGTAAAATTTCCGGCTGCCTCGTTCACCGAACGAGCAAAATACATTTTTCTCTGGCGCGCGGAGAGCGCGTGCAGGAAAACAAATGAAACGAGTTCAATCTTTCGTTTAAGTGCCTTCGACCGGAGGCGTTCTATCGAAAGATTTCGAATTGATTACGGCGTTTAGCCACGTAAACCACGGGAATCGAAGCTACCGCGCGGGTGGTGGTAGCCTCGTGCACGCGTGCACGCGTGTACGCCACCGCCTCGTGGCCGTGTACCACTAGGCTACTGGTGTCGGCTGGTAGCAGAGAAGAAAGGCGGGAGAAAAATTTCGGTGGCCCAGATGCGGCCGTACCGATCGAACTTTAACGTCGTTTGCAAGCGGCTTCCTCTAGCCGAGCGGCGCCGTATTCTCACGTTCCATTGCGAAACTGTCGAAACTGTCGAATCGCGGACAAAGGGCGTATAATGCGAAAGTTAGAAACAGAGAGACGCGCGGGCGCGGTGCATGCGCAAGAGGACGTGCATCGCTCGTCGCGCGATACGACACAGCGGAAGTTCTTCGACCGTATAATATTCCACGTACGAGTTGTCACTTGGCGACCGCATTTCAGTGACTAATGAGCGCTTTCGAAAGCACGTTAGGTACTGTCAGATACACGCTCTGTTATATCGTGGACCTCTGTGAAGGGATCTTGATACATGCGCACGTGTACGTGTACACACGTTACACCAGCCAGCCAGCGTACGCGGCTCCTCCGTGCGAGCGGACTTATCATCCTTCTTCGCGAATATGCTCCGTACCGCGGAAGCTGGCGAATGATGGCGTCGGCGACACCCTCTTCTTTTCTTTCTTTTGGAAATGCGCAGGTCTAGAGGGAAGCGATGTTTAGCGACGTGACGATAGAAAAATTGGAGACACTAGGTTTCAAGGTATTTGAAACGTGATTCCGTGGAAGACAGATTTTTTTGTAATTTTTTCTTTTTTTTTTTTTTTTTTTTTTTGTACTAAAGGATATCGAGGGATGAAACGTATTACGCTGTTACAGAATTGTTGCTAATTTTAAACGTAAAAAGAGAACATTTTATTGTTCGAGGCAGCATTCGAAGAAGAAGATTAAAATCATTTTCGCATGGTGGATTTTCTACGGCGCGGATTTTTAAAGTCTTGTTCCTTTTATAATTTGTAAGAAATATACTGCTTTGTTAGAGAACACGAGGGTGGAACTATGTCGACTATGAACGACATAGTCTATTTAAAATGTTGGTTGTTTATTTCGAAAAGGACAGACGATGGGAGAGTGGGGCGGAATGGATAAAACAAAAGACGAAGTACGACGACGTAGCTTGTCTCTTTAGCATGAAAGGACCTTTCATTTCGTGGTAAATCAAAGATACAGATGGTGCATTTGAAATTTTCCTTTTCTTCCTTTTTTTCTTTTTCTTTTTTTAGAAAGAAAGAAGGAATGCGCCGCGCGCTCAGATCTTTGCTACTTACCCAGAAACATCTTCGAATAAAAACTCTTTTCGCGAATCCCCTGTCGTTCGCAACAAAGGAATCTTTTTCGCGCTGCACGAATGCCAAAGTTGAGGAAGAGCTGTATGAAACTCGAGGGAGAGGGGACGGAATATTTCTCGAACAATCTATTACCATTGAAATTAATATATACCTCGACCAGGCGGCCAGAATCTCTTTGCGCGATAATAATAATTTCACGAGTTTCAAATTATATGGAATCACGAACTTGTTCCCGCTGTTTTGTAATTCTTCGTCCTATAATTTCCAAATTCTTCGTGGAATAGTTGTCATCTGCGAAATTTCCTTGAAAAATTCCATTGATCTCATTGTCGAACTCGTTCCTGCCACGTACGTAATTTATAACTTGCAAATAGTAAAATTTCACTAATAATTTTCACTTAACTGTATGCAAATTTTACATGAAATTTTAACGAATATCTCTAACATTAATGTCGAATATAAATATACAATTGTCCGGAGATTTGAATAAATATAAACGTATAATTATTAATATTTGAATAAATGTAAATTATTGATCTAGTAGAGGGTACGGGTTCTGGGAAGGAAAAAAATAGAACGCAGAGCATTTTAAAAAATACAAGAAGAAAACGTTTAATGTGTATCATATATAATATATCATTTTGTATCATATATAATATAATGCAAACAATGTGTATACAATGTTTTCGCAGAAATTAAACGTGTGAAGTAGAATAACAGCGTAGACGTGTGTGTACTATATCATTCGTACGCTCGAGAAAGAATCATATAACAAGTCGGACGCAATTCAGTTTGCTCCAAAAATGAACATACTCGAACGATCGCACGCTACGAAACGATACATATACTTAGCTTAATGCTCATCGGTTTACGCTCGTAGAAAAATATGATTCGTCGATCGATACGTTACTCTAGAAGCTATTACACTTTTGAGATCAATCGGATGGTTAATCAAAGAAACGAGAACAAGACTGATGAGGCTACCGATGGATCCGATATTGAAATTAACCCTACAGTTTGAGTACAGTGGCGATTCACGATTTTACGAAGAACTGAAAATAAAGCTAGAACATAATATCATTAACTCTACGATGTGTTAGTTAAACGATAAAGAATGATATATATATATATATAATAATTATACCAGAATTATACCGTGTTTAACGTCCAACTTATTCAGAAAATCTAGATCGTCGCATCGGCGTCAACGTAGATTTGCGCCAAATACAAACGTAAACGATCAAAAGACTTAGCGAGAAGAAAACTTCCGAAGCGAAATGATGTTCGAACTCGAAGCAGAAGAGCGGAAAGAGAAAAACTCACAATCGCGTTCTGTATACGATGTGTATGTTGTATCAATGTCTCGTGCACTTGTCGTGTGGTCGAAATAACAAAAACACGTATCAAAAATATGAAAAACTGTACACGTTGGCATTTCGCGCTTATACCGGCAAATTCTGGCGATTTTTAACTCGTAAGTTCCTATAATTACATTACAGAAGTCCTTAGGGTGGCTAAGTTTACGTTTAGAGCCCTTCGATCTTGGCCCTGTACGCTTAGAAGAAAAAGCACTCGTTTACGACTATTGTGCAATTTTTACCGCCGCGACTATTAGCTACATTCTAGCTGTCGCGCGCGCGAAATATCATAACAAGTAACGGGTGACGCGTGAAATTATGATACCGAGAAGTATTGTGTTTCGAGACAAAGTGCAAGGTATGAGTCATTTCACGTCGCAATTATTGCACGATTCTCTCATTTACTTTCCTCGTCTCGAATTTTCTGCTTTCTCCGGTCGGCAAGATTTAGAATAGTAATTTGTACGCTAAAAATTCTTACAGGTTTACGTAGAGCCTTGTTGGTCAAAGTGCAGTTTAAAATAGCAGCCTCTTGTCAAACTACTTGGCGAAATATTATGACAGATGCTTTCAATTGAACACAAACTCTTACTCTAGTACAGTACTATAGCGCTACAGATTTGAATTCAGTATTTTGGTCGATTGAATTTCAATTCTACCGAGAAGAGTGGTATCCATCCATTCTTCTCTTTCTGTAAAACAAATCAAATAAAAATACAAAACGACTGAGGCGAATGAATCGAGCTTCTTACATCGTTTTGAACTAACAATTAGGAAAGTTATGAACACCATTCGATCAATCGAAAAATTGAAATCCTATAGTGCATTTATCTTGTTCCGAGCTTCACAATTTTGTAACAATGTTCTATAACAATGTTCTAGATCGCAGAGGAAAAAACACGAAAAGTTTAAAGAATATATATTAGATGAGAATGCCAGGAATAAATTGTGGTTTTGAATCGTGCCTTTGACGAAGAAAAGAGAAATTAAAAAGGGATTAAAAGAGTTGAGAGGATATTGTAATGATTTGAGGAATTATGAACTGTCATATATATATATATATATATATATATATATATATATATATATATAAAGTTTCTCAAACAATTATGATGAACCGAAATAATTCTCGTTCACATTAATTCCATCTATAGTTATGACGATATATGTTTTTTCTAACATTTTTATATTAGAAATAATCCATGATTCAAAAAGATTGAATAACGATACACTTACAAAACTAATAATTATTGTTTTATGAGTATTATTAATGATAATTGTTTAATTAATAGTAATATTAATAATTAGATTAACAGTTAGATATTAAACTAAATTAATTTGTTTTGAGTTTCAATTTGTTTTAAGTTTCAGTTACCATTATTTCGAATCGTTTGTAGTCTAATGTAGTTTAAAAAATGTATTAAAAAACAGGGAGAAAGTGTGATGTATTTAAAAATATTTAAAAACACGTCCTTAGAACGAAAAAAAGAAAATGTGATGTAAATATCCTTATCAAAATAAGAAAATGTGATGTAAATATCCTTGTCGTCCTTAGAACGAAAAAAAGAAAATGTAATGTAAATAGAACGAAAAAAAGAAAATGTGATGTAAATATCCTTATCAATATTTCGGTCCTCTGTAACTGTTGCAACAATCCATTTCTGCTTCAAGTCTATATTTCCGCTTAAAAAGTATAGCGTGATAAAATAAAAAGGAGATAAAACCTTTAAGTAGATAGTGTTCAAATGCAATAAGTAAAGATAGAAAGTTCTAACAGACATACACAGAGAAATTAAAATATATTGTAGTCCACAAATAAATATGAAAGAAAATATTTCTCAAAAAAAAAAAGAAAAAAATACCGCACATGCATAAAGTTTAAACTTCAGAATTTCTACGTGTAACTTTCTATGTGTAAATTTCTATGTGTAACTTTCAAATTACGATACGCAAAAGTCATCTTTTTTCATCAGTCTGTTTGCCTCCAGCAGTTGTTTTTGAAGTTTAATGCTTTATTTTGAGCTGGAGCTTAAGATTGAGCTAAAAGCATTAAACAAATTACGGAGAATAGACCATCAACGAACGTTTCGATCACGTTTCTTGTAAAAAGAACCATGAAATGACTCATACGAATCAAATCCTCGCATTCGATGAAATAAAATCGATAGCGACATGAAAGCGTAATATTATTCGATACACATTTCCATCGATCGAACGAAATTTGTGTAATGCAATTTACTCGGTATTACAACTTTATTGTGCTTGTTCGTTTAACGAGTACATCCACTTCCGCCCTACATCAGACTTACGATAAAAACGTTCGAAACTCGCTGACGTTGGAGAACTCCGAGTAGACTCTATTTCACGGTTGCTTCGGCAATTAACAAACTTGTTCTATGACTTCACAGAGATTTTTTAATTTTCTCCCTCTTGACGGAGAGAGAGAGAGAGAGAGAGAGAGAGAGAAATAGACAGACTGAGAGAATATCAGAAAATATTACGCGCGATCGTTGATTAAAAAAAAAAAAAAGAAAAATCATCGACCATGCGACGCGAATCGAAAAAGTGATGCGAAAGCTACTGGAAACGTAAATTTACCATTTACAATTTTTGAGACGTACTGCATTCCGTCGAGATGATTTTTCAACGCGTCAATAATTTAATCGTAAATGTACGGAACCGTGACAATCTCGTTGAAAGGATTCGAAAGTTTGATCTTCAACGAAACTTTTCTATTTGTTTGACAAGCGTTATTATAACTGAAAGAAATTCGTCGCGCGAAAGTTGCATTAATTAACCCCCTTTAGTTTGCCGAGGGGAGAAGCGAACTAAATTTAGTTATAGACGATAATTGCAAAACCGTGAAGAAATAACGAGCCACTGTAATTCGAGATTAATTAGAACGCGGAGCATCCAACGAGCGAAACGACCTACTGTTTTTCCACGCGCCGCGATATATTCTCGTCGTGTTTTTCACGATTGCTGAACGCTAAAAGGCTTAAATAACGCGCGTTGAAATTCTAATTCAACGATGGCGAACGAAAAACGCCGAAGCAACGTCTCACAGTTTCTCGCATAAAAGTGATCCAACGTGAGCGTGATCGATATCTGCCGACACAGACGACCGAAACACGCGGAGGGGAGGGGAAAATAATCGCTCAGAAGTGGAAAGGAGCGTGTCCAGCGAATCTCGAAGAAGGACAACTACAATCCGTTGGAAAAGAGGGGGGTGAAGGGTGGTGGCGCAGGCCGGTATTACCCTGGAAAATGAGGGAATCTTTACAATCTTTGGGGAGGGCAACAATCGGGGCAGTTTTATGTACAATAATCTCTACCGGTTGGCTGAAATTTGCTTCATCGCCTACGGTAACTTCGCTTTGTACAATCTGGCAAATGGCTACACTTTACAACGCCGCGCGCCGAAACCGACCCCGCTGATTCTCCGGCATACCGAGCGTGTCCTTTGTGCGACAACTCCGCAACTATTGTATGCATCTGCATTTTTCAATCCAGGGAACGTCCGCCTCGACGCGAAAGAACGTGATGCTGACCTTCGTACGTGAAACAATCGTCTGTCCCAGCACTGTTTGCCCTGTTAAACATGGTCGCCCCAGACTGTCACCGTTTTTGCTCTGTCCACCGATGCGAGATAGGTGCCGTGCGGATGCCAAGAAACCGCTGTCACCACAGCCCTGAAAGACACAGAAATGTAACAGGTCGATTAGATCAACTCGGTTCCTCTTCTTCAATTTTTCTCTTTCTCAATTTGTTCTATAGCGATGACGCGAAACGTAGATTCTTTCGACGTTCGAGTGAATTTTTATTTCTCAAAGTCGTTTGCCACTAAATTTGAAAATTTAGACAACAAAGAACGAGTTAGATAGAATTTGTTCTGAAGGAATGAAATAGTATTTTGTACGACGAAGAATCTGAAAGTGTCAATATATTAAGAATTCTATCATGAAAACCACCGTAATTTAACGATTTTAAGATACTAAATAAAATATTAAATATTAAATAATAAATATGATTAATGCAAATAAATATAATTATAAATGATAAATAAAACGTGTTCTAGATCTCTTGAGCGAAAGAGTACGTCTCATACAAATATTCAAATATATTCGAGTTAATCAAACTTGAAACATAAATAAATTCTTCCAAGATACATAAGATTGTCAACAAATACTCAATGATAACGTATAATAATAACACACACGCACATATATATCATTTAATGATGAAATCATTGCTGATTTTACACACATATATATACAGGGTGTTTCGTAACTTGTGGGACCCACTTCGGGAACTGATTGTACGCCTGAAAATAATGAAAAAAAGTCATATAAATATATGTCTTATCTGTCTTCGTTTATGAGATATAATGAGAGATATATTTATATGACTTTTTTTCAGCTTCCGAAGCGGGTCCCACAAGTTACGAAACACCCTGTATATATATACACACATGGTTCCGTCACTGAATCCAATCAGAAATCTTCGAAATAGGCCGAAATCACGCGTGGGCAAAGAAGCTGCAGGGTTGACAGCCAGGTAAAAGGGATCGGTCCGATTACGCGAAACAACATGCAAGGCATTAACTGATTTCCCCCGAGGCGAAGTAGTAATTTGCGGCCAATTATGGGCCCGAGAGTCGTGTGTTTTCAGATCGTAACGGACTGGTCGAATCGCCGCGACCACACCGGCTAACTGTTACAAAAGACCACGGGGTTTCCCCGTGACTGGTGCGCATCGGTAAGCAAATTGTACGCACGCGTTTCTCACTCGTTGCCCGGGTTGGACAATCCTCGGGTCTCCCGAGGTTGACGGGCAAACACGCGCAAACACACGGTCCGACGCTCGGTTGATCCGTGATGGCCACCGACACACGCGTCGACTTTGCGACTTTGCCGGCCATGCCGTTTCCTCCCGCTGTGTTTTCTCGTTTTTTCTATTGTTTTCGCGCGGTAGCGAGCGGGCAGATCCGCACGCTGTTGGGCTCGACATAATTGCGACGAAGGACACGGTCTTAATTAGGATGACTGAATATCATTGTCTTTCAGTCCCCCGCCTCAGCCAGTCTCGTCGAACGAGGGAGAGAGAATGGAGGAAATGGAGGCCGGCACACGAATGTAGCACGATTCGCAGAACTCCTCCGCCCGATATGGATTTTTATCTCTCCTCGCCTCGCCCGGGTAAACTAGTTTAGGGATGCTGTTAACGATTGTCGATGTGCCACGTTGACGAAGAAATTTTCTATCCTTGACGATTCTTTTTCTTTTTCTCTTTTTTTTTTCTCTCTTTTCTTCTTCTATTTTGTACAGAGACAGACAAAAGTGTTGGAAATTGTGGATACTCTGAATTATTACTGTTTGGCGGAAAAATTCAATCGGCAAGTCCGATTGGAAGGCATCTTTCAAAGCGCGAGGCTTCTCTACTTTAACAGCCCTGAGTTTGTTTTCTGTAAATGCGTTTACTATTATACATCGTGCAGCAGACAAGAAAATAAGGACAATTTTGCTCTCGAAAGTTGGAAAAATTGGAGACAGTGGAAACATTTTTCCTGCAATTAAACTCGCTACGATCTCAAAGACTGGAGTCTATCATTTACAATAATTTCTTGAAATTCGCTGTAAGATCTTTTCTCGAGAAAAAATTCGCTCGTTCTAAAAAAATAAGAGAAATTTTATCTATTGTAACTATAATATACATATATATATTTTTAATAATACTTCAGAAATCAATAACATCAAACAATTGCAAGTTTTTTTTTTTTTCTTTCCACTATTGTTCAACATTAGATGAAAAGTATAAAAAATTGTTTCCAGCGGGGGCATAAAACAAAATCCACATTCATGGCTTTCAATTTCAATGTATTTCAATGTTTCATTCGATACTAAAAAGTTATTTAAAACCTTTAACGCTCCCCGATTTCCAAAGCTCTCTAAACTCCAAATCTCAAAATCAGCGAACACCATTGTACACCGGTCATTCGTCACGACGAGGGCTTGCTTCCTTTTATTATACTTTTACGCCTCCGCGTATATCCCGCCAAAAAAAAAAAAAAAAAAAAAAAAAGGAACCTTCTATCACGTCGTAAAACGAAAAGTGAAAAAATGTATCATTCCATCGGAGGAAATAATAAACGTAACTTTCACGTCTCGAGAGCCTATAAAGATATTATTATCGCAATATGATGCGTTTCCTTTTCTCTTCAGCGTTCGTCCTTGGGATCACGACCGATAACGAGAGCGTCGAAGTGACCAATGGATCACCCTATATACGCGAGAATCAACGATGGTGGCCACTCTCCACCGCTCTTTTCGCTAAAGATTTCATTTGAATGTGCAAGTACACAGTGGCGCGTAATTTTCTGGCCCGAGCGGCTTCGCTCGTGCATAGAAAGGTCTATAAAACCCGTGAATTCCCGAGGGTGACTCACGGGGCGCCGTGGAATCGTAAAGGGGTGTTTCTCCGCGAGGACAAACATGCTGAAAATGACGTGCTTTTTGACGTGCTCGAGTGAAACTACTGGCGGAGATCGTGGATGTCGAGGAACGAACATGAAATGCCTGTATATTTTGAAGTGCCATAAAGATCAAGTACAACCGGCGGAAATGACGTGCTGGAGGAAAATTAGATTCGCGAGGGAATGATTAAAAAGTTCGTGCTCGCATCGATTCGAACGGTTTTCATTTGACCGAAAGCATTTTGTATTTCTGTGCAAAGAGAATTACAAAGAGAGGAACACGATAGATTTTGATTTCATTTCATGATTCGGTAGAGAAATTATAATATTTAGGTTCAAAGATGTTTTCGTTTGTTTTCTTTTTTTTTAAGGTATATAACTGACAAATTTAAGGTATATAACTGACGGATTAATAGTTGTGTCGATTAGTTTGTTTTAATATCACTCTGGCGAGTGCTCGAATGAAAATTCTGGCTAAAAGTCGTCCACGTGCAAACATTTCACATATATCTGAACAAACGATTGTACGTTTGCAGACCTATATAGTACAAATATAATACCTATCACCGTGTAGATTTTCGCGGAGCCAAAATAATCGAAACCCAGCGAGCAACGTCGTCAATTTTCTGAAAAAAATCAAGTGAAAAATGGGAAGATAAAACATACGAACGAATGTAACAAATTTCACAAAAGTTTGGTTTTGCGATTCAAATGTTTAAAATTTAAACTACGATTTACTTTGATTTGAAATCTGAGTGTGTCAAAATTTTCTAGTGGATCTTCGCTTGATTTTCATTTCTAGTATCGTATTGCAGTAGAAAAGGAATTTCACGTGAGACATGCTGGTAGTATCTGGAATACATGGAAATATAGAAATCGGGGTTAGTATCTTTAATGTTACAACCATTTACTCTGAACTCTGTGATAAACTCCAAACTCTAGTCAAGGTAAAAATTTCGAGTTCAGTTGCTGACAACGTTCTGCATACTAAACCAGGTCACTTGCGATATGATGGATTGATGCTGCAACGTAGAAAAACTGACCGACAGTGAGAAACATTTCAGTGTTGTTTTTTTTTTTTTGGCATTTGCATCATTTCTTCTTCTGTGCGGCTCTTATATTTCATTTATGCATACATTGTACGTAGCTCGCCAGTTTCATGCTTCACGGTGAAAGAATTTATTTATTTTCTTGAACTTTCAACATTCTTAAAAGCATTCGAGTGAAATTTTCGCGTTCCCGTCTTGTTCCTTTGGTTAAACAATTTCCGATTTCGAATCTACATTCTAAATTCACAGCAGAATGTCAATCTGTAGCTGAAGATTAATTACACTGATGAATCAAGTTTCTGTCTCGTGACACGAGAGTTGATTGTTAATAAATTAAATCAATCTCACAAAATAGCAATAGCTACAGTATGTTTTTACATATATTCTTATGTAAAAATTTTTAAGACATTTTTATAGCTGTCTAATTACAAAACGAATTAAAATTTAGACTACGCCTGGGTATTTGCATTCGACAAAAATACGCATTTGCACGAGCATGCGCGTAGCGGTTCTAGATGGAACGATAAAACGAAAATGTAGAGTACCATTTTTCTTTCCTTTCGTTTTTTTTTTTTTTTTTCTTTTCTCACTTGAAACTTCATTTTTGAATAAATCGATATCGGAGTCTCATCGGAGTGCAGGCGTTTACGCGCGGGCTCACTTGTACTTCGATCAGATATCGTTATAACCAACTTGTATTGGTGGTCGCAATCACATACCATGTGATAATGAAAGATGAATAATAAAATAAAAGTCCTGTATTATTGTAAAAATCGTTGTTGAAAGTGGCTCGTATTTCTCTTGCGGCAATCGTGTCCCGCGTGCCAACGCTCATACACGATCACTATCACCGAGGTATTCTGCATTTTCAAATATTTGGCGTGCCATCGTTTTCCTTTGGATTGCACTATTCACCGGTTCGACGTCACCGTGTACAGAGAACGTCAATTATTTATTCTTCAATTTAACATAATTTCCGGTTTATTGGATTCAATTTGTGCAAATTATGGAACTCCGGGTAAAAGAAACGACTCCTCTTACTAATTACTCGTGATTTATGAATATTTCTCGTTATTGCTGCGATTCGCTTAACATCGAGTGATCAACGAAATGCACGCGCGCAAGTAGCTAGCGAAAATGGAAATTTCTACTGCGAATCTTAAATATTATATTCCTATAGGATAGTATAAATTTTTATTGTAGAATTGTCCATTTTTTTTTTTTTTTTTTTTTTTTTAAGTACTTTATTAGAATATAAATTTTATATTATGGACACACGGTTCAATTTATGGCATCTGATTTCTTTACTAGATGGCATTAAGAATTTATTTCTCGAATGAAACTACAATTTCATTCAAAATTTACTTGTTCATTTTTCGAATAAATCGTGATTTCTTCGTTCTCTGGCTACCAATTGCTACTATTATTATTTAATCATCTTCCATCAATATTAATCATCGACCAGAGTATCTGTAAAAATTACATCTTTCGGAAAATAGGTTTTTCCATCAATACTGAAATGACCATGCGCGACTATGCTTCGCGCAAACATCGATACCTGCTCGGCAGCGAGATAGAGACAGAAAAATCGGGAATATACGTATTAACAGAGGTAACAAATAAATCCGAGCGAAAAGGCAGGGGGAACGCGTGTCGAGTACGGTGCAACTAATTAAAAGACATAAAAATCGTTGGAAAATCAATACGAATATATTTAACAAGGTTGAAAGTGTTCATAGACAGTTTGATCGACACGTTTATCGAATATCTAAACTTCATTTCTGACAAAAGCACCAGTTCATATAACTGTCGATTTTATAATTTTCGTATATTTTTATGCCTTTCTCGTTTCAAGGAAAAAGGCTATCAATATTCGAAGAGAAGTGATTGACTTTCATAACAGAGACGGCGATTGACTTTCCAATACACCGCCCTGAATTTCATTTTTACTTCCTGGGCGAATATTTATCGTATTATACCGCGTCCACGATCATTTGGAAAGCAAATATCATTAAGTCAAATGATTACAAGTAAATGTATCCATTAATACGTACATTAAGCGTGTAATTTTTCCGCGCCGATGTTGAAATAGCTACATTTGCGTTGGATAATTATTTCTATGAGACGACGACCCGACAACACGTAACAATAATAAAAAATAATTTCCTTGAAACAACGAAACATCACGTCAGACACTTGCTTAGTCGAGGTCGTAGTTGAATTCACTTTGCTCTTAGGAGGGAGACTGATTACGCACACACGTTTGATCGAATTGTACGTAAACTTTGTTCCTGTCGAAAGGGTTGTGTGGGTTCATACCGTGAAGGAGAGGGGGGAGGGGGAGAACAATAATGCGCAAGAAGAGAGAAAAAAAGGCGTTGAGGGAGAGAACGTGCGTCGCGACGACCGCCCATCGTGCACGGCGACCGTCGCCGCAGGCAGTGTTACCAACCGCGACAACCCAGCTACGGCAACGACGATATTTTTCGAAGTGTCTCGGCACCGTATACCGAGATACCTTTGCGAAAGTAGCTACCTACGTGGTGTGTATCGCGGGCGTGATAAAGGAGACCTATCCATTTTTGCCGAAGGAGCGTGGAAATAAGCTTTCTCGAACGACATTTCCAACCGTTACCTCGCTTCTATGGCCACCCCTTCCCCTCCCCCCCCCCCTCACCCCTCTCTTTGTTTCTCTTTTCCTTTCATTGCATCGCATTTCGTTCGGTCGCCCGTTTTCCCAACCCGATCTCATCCTTCTTCCGTGGCCAGCGTAGAATAGTCGTTCAACCAGCAGAAACGAACGAGGAGAGACGGAAGAGAGGGCTGCGTTGACTAATCAAAGAGAAGAAAACGGTTCCGGTAATATCGTCATAATTATCCAATCGTTTCGTTTTCACTGCGGCAAGTGTTGTTCCGTTGCGCCGCTTTTTATGAAGCTTCGTTGGTTATTTCTGTGTCGGAGTAGAAGGAAAAATGAAGAGGGAACACTGACGAATTTCTTTCGTTTTCTCTCTCTCGCTTTTTCCTCTGTACTCTCGAGTGTGATTTTCTAAAAATTGCTCACAACTGGAAAATTGTTTCACGCGATAAATGAAAGCATCGTATTTTTTGGATATTCTATTATATATATTCCAGTCGCGAGCAATTTTTATATTATACATATATATATATTTGCACCTTGACATTTTCTACAAGTTTTTTGTAAGTAAAGTAACGATCCTGTCGATCCTATTGCGCCGATAATCGTTGGATAATCGAGATAAAATTTAGCTTCGCTGCGGAAACGCGGACAGACGGTATTTCGTAGAAACTAGTGGCAAACAATTATAGGAGAACGAGGCAGGGAAGTGGCAAGTGAAACGTATCCGCTAGGAGAGCAACCAAGGATTTCAGATTTCAGCTTCAGGCGATGGATTATGCGGAGCACAAGGACTGTAAGAAAGAGGATATTGTTGCCGGGGGATCGCTTAAACAAAGAAAAGTATCGGAAGAGCAGCGTCGACCACAAGTGTGCCTCGTTTGTCCAACGGAACGCGAAATAATTAACGGAATTGCATCAAATACCGCGAAGTATAGTGTTTCTTGTAAAAAAAAATTGTAAATCTATGTGTCATAGTATTATACAATATTATTGAAAGAATCGTTTATTTTTCTCGGATTATCGAAACTATCTAAAGTTTCATGGCTGCCATTACGATGAAAATTCACAAGGAATACTTTTGTCAGAATTTACAGCAACGCGAATATAAAATAATAATTCGCAGCTAGAAAGAATTTCACATTATTCAGAAGCGATTAATGATCACATTTGTACAATTAAATAATAAAATATCGATGTCAGTGGTTTCCTCATCTTGCAAAGTGTCACGAATTATAATAATAATCAACGAGGGAAAGCACTTATAACTGTTTTCAATTTGCGATGAGTTATCACCAGTGGCTAATGTAAAATTTACACGCGGCCGCTAATTACTATGTTGATTGATTTACGCGGAATTACGCGTCGCGGACGTGCATTAAAACGAAAAGATTGAAAAATATGATTCATCACGCGGAAAGATGATCGAAAACATTGTCTTATAAATATCTGGAGGGGTGGCGGGTTGACAGGCGGTAGCCGGTCAATTTACACTTTGGCAATGCATCTTTTATCATACTTAACAGCTCCTTTGTAATATGTCAGTGCAAAATGATGAGCACCACCTGTTGACACAGTCGACGTAGACGATGCCTTCGGGCGATAAATTCGCAGCATCGGCAAAATGAGAATCTTAACGCACCAAACCGTAAGACATAATCGTTCAACAACGTGCAGGCACACGTTGACACGTTTGCTGAATGTGAATTTGAAAATTTTATGAAAGCATTGTATCTTCGTACATACTTTCTGGACGTTTCTTGTCCAACGAAAGAATTGATCTAACCTGAAAGTTGTTCAAGCTCGGTTCTTTCATAATACTGATCATCCCAATCTAGAACAATTTTAATTTCTTTTATCAACGAAACGATCGACTTGATTTAAAAGAATTCGCGAATATGTGTCCCACGATATAAATTATCAATGCACGAAATATCCATTGGGGAAATTTTTTAATTATGAAAATTAATTGTTGAGCAAAAGTAAGAAGGTCATTAACATTGCAAGAGGCATTCTGACTTTCTGGAAAATACTTAGCACGTCGTTTATATTTACGCGATTGTAATGCAAATTCACGGTGAATGGAAAATGTCAATGATAAATACGATGATTAAATCGAATGGCGACAAATTGTATTTGTCTTGAAATACATGGAACAACATATGTGCATCAAACATATTAATTTTACTTTGTAAAATAAAGGACACCGCCTCATAAACAGTGATTTATAAAAAAAAAATTCAATCCCGCGATTCTGTTTATGCGCGTAATCCATTTACACCGGCATGTTGCCACTTAATCAGCGTGAAAATGTTTATTACATTATGTGTGTGTGTGTGTGTGTGTGTGTGTGTTGTTTATACCAGCTAAATGAGCTACGGTTACGTAAGCGAATAAAAAGGCGCGTAATTTCAAACACAATTATACTTTCACTAACGAACACACGGAGGGCGAAATTCTAATGTTATTATCCGATATTAATGTTAGAAACATTAAACACACATACGCTCGCGTATCTTTCAGTATCCCATCCGAAAGAGAACCAAATTTTACTTCAGTGAAATTCCATTTCAGTTTTGAAATTAAATGAATATTATTATTTGATTATTGAATTGATATGATTTTTATTACTATATACAGGAAGATCAACATCATCAACTGGATATTTTTACAACTTTCATCATTCTTTTCCAAGTGACACGAATAATTGCTTAGTTTTCTTAAAATTAATTTTTTAAAATAATTATTATCACTTTCCTTGCTTTATCTTAATCTCGCACGAATCATTTCGAAGCGTTGTCTGCAAAATTTCGTAATTTACGTTCGTTTAATGTCACGACCCTACAATACTACGATTACAAAATTAACCAAGAGGGATGTCTTTACAGTTCATATCGAAATAAGCATTCACGTTTAATTGGATGTGGAGCGCAAAGCGTTATAGAGTTAACTATCCTCACGTTCGAATTAATTGATTGTGAAAGCTTTTGGATGCCCGCCATAAACGAGTTTACAATGAATTTCAGCTTGATACGTTCTGTCATTTAATGATCGGAGATCTTGTATTGACGAACTCTGTGCTAAATGAGACAGTTGCCTCTCAGTTTATCAATTAAAAATACTAATTCTTCTGTAATTTGCAATTTTTCTTTCTCGTCTAATAAAATACTTGCTTACTCATTTTTACGAAGTAATTCAAATATACTTGCCAGTCACTTTACGCAATTTTTCTTCAAATTAAAATTGGCACGCGAACGTACTTTTTGGCAAAAGTTAAACGCTTCCTGTTACTCAGGAATCGCTAATGAACGAGTTTCCGCAATAGTGCACGGCTATGCAAATTTGCTTCCTTTAATTTACGGGCTTACTGTTTTTCAAGAACGCGCATTTCAATCAAGTCTTTCAATCATCTGGCCACGCGCGATGGCGGGTTTATGTTGGCTTTATCTTGTAATTTATTTATCACGCTTTTCCAACTGTGTACCGTTTATAACGTATTTTTACTACAGACCCTCTGGCAGATTCTAATTATTGGTAAAACGTTTGATACGAATTCTGTCAAATTTCAAATGCATATTTAAAATGCATAAATCTGATTAAAGCCGCGAGTGAGTTAAACTAAAACACGGTTAATTATACACGATCAAATTAAAAAGTAACGTGAAATGGACAAACAAAAGTGTGCACAGTGAGACGAACAAAATTCACTTTGACTGAAATCGCAACACTTGGAAAAAATACCTTGACGTTACTGTTTGATAAATTTCTTTCAATTCGCGGTGACAATTCAAACGTGACTCCGTCTAATGGAACAATTTCTTCGAAACTGAAAAAAATCCTAGTCAATTTGAAATCTTACACGCAGACATTTGTGACCGACAAAGACGACAAACAAGCGTCTATCGAAATCGAGCAAACCTGGCGTGGCGTTGAAGGCAAACGTTGAACGAACAAGCTCGCGAACATCCTGCACGGATGCGGAGACTGAATGGTCCCGATGGCGATTACTTTCTCCATCGGTGTGTTTAGCGACCCGGTAGTCGCGGAAGTGAGCGATCGCAGAATCGTCGGCGCGTAGGAGTCGCGACAATTCTGCAAGGAATTCCGCCCGGTTATCGAGACAATCGTGTATCTCCGCCACCAATCTGCGTGGCCGCGAGCGACGCGTATCTGAATGCACGGCTCGGTCACGAACAGTGGCGCCTAATGGCACGCTCATTGACGTGCACATGTTGCCGGTGTGCGCGGCTCCGCGGGTAGATGGGGAATGACAATACGCACGATGATTAGATCGGCGTCGTTCTCACGGCAAATGACGCGGAACGTCGCCGCAAACTCTCTATCGTCGTAAAGAAGGAACGCGCAGTGACGCACTCGTAAGCAGCTTTCGCCTGGCTCCTACCCTCTTGCATCCTCTCTTCCGCTTCCAAGCAGCGCGACACAACACACGCTACACCGGTGGCTCCTCAAAGAATAAACCCTTTCACTGCGTGAAAGACGCCTCGTTATTATTATGGATATGTAGATTCATCGAATTATGCGACTGCGAGTTGCCGAGATCCCAATCGATAAGCGCAGCGAACAGGATGTTCCTCTTTCGCGCGCCAAGCACCCTATCGATCAGTCATATTGATAATCAACGCTGTTTTCTTCAGGTATTCGAGCATCGCGGAAGCGTAATCGATGATGGCGCGTTTGAGAAATTATTTTCTATTGTTGTAAATCTGATAGAATCACACGAGTTTTGGGAGAATCTTTCGATACTTGAGATTCGTTGTTTTTGTCTATCGAAATTTGTGAAACGGAATGTTTAATTTTTGCGAAATTACAATGAAAAAAGAAATAAAACATTTCGTATTATCCGAATTGATGATATCCATCTTGTGTTGTTCATCATACTTTTTTTCCTGGACGCGTGGATGTAATGTTTATATTTCGACCAGTGTTAACAATTAGCTTTATCATTCGATTATTTAGACTCACTTGATGATAAATCAAATCCAGAACCATAAAGTTGCTGTTTGAACGTACGTTTCTTGCCATTTTTTTCAAGAGAACTATTAGTTCAATGCAATACAATGCAATTTTCACCATGAAATTCAAGGTCAAGATCAATTTTGCTTTAGCAAATCGAAGGCATAGAATTCATCTGCGACAGCCACGGACAAACATTTCTTTCCACCGTGTGCATACACAGGCAGCGGCAAACGACCGAACACGAAACGATCTCGTGACAATGAATTCCGCTGTACCGCGGAAATTCTCTCACTCAACCCGCCTCACGGTTATGAGCTCGTATTTGAATCGAGTTCACGCCCGGCGACCGAACGTTTTCACCGGTGTATCGAACACCGTGCCACCGGTTTTAGTAAACGCGGCAACGAAAATTCCGCGCGTTTCCCCAGCGTTAAAGTTGCCGCACCGCTTGTGCCTCGAGTTCTACTTCACTTTCACCGGGGCTATGTAAGGTTGGCCGGGTGCATCAAGCCGCGGCGGCTGCACCCGTTGAATCCCGTGAATACTTATACCGAAGATCGATGCGCTTGCAAACGCCGCACGCCGCTGCATTATTTCCACGTTAGAGGTAGTTTACCGAGAGCTGGCGAACAAACTTCCTGCCGCCCCCTTGTTTTTCTCATCTCTTACCGCCGAGGGTTGTCCTTTTTTCATTCCTTCGCGCGCGATACACGCTAACAGGTCTATTTCCGTTTGGCAACCGCCTCTCTTTTTGTCTGATTCCCGCGGATGGGCAAAGAGGCAGCAGAGAATCCCGCGATGGGAGGAAAATTCGAGATAAATCAGCGAAAGAGAGGAGGATTGCAATGGAAAATGGAATAATTCCAGGAATTATGAACTGTTCATAAAGTTTTTCAAAGAGTTTCGTTTGTACTGGAGATTCTGGTTCTGGTTGTGTTTTACTTCGAAGTACAATAGTCATTTGATGATAGTTTTCACCCCCTCGACATGGACGATTGCCGATTAAAAAAAGGAAGAGGTGAAAATATTTCTACGAACTGACCACATTTATGCCAAATTTCATGAAAATCGGTGAGTGACACTTTAGGTATATTCCTTTGGAAATGACTGATGAATTGAGAATACTGTAATACAACAGCATGGAGGAACGAAGATTTTTTGTTAAATCGAAAGATCAACGAAGGGTAATAGAGTATTAAGAGTGATACGTCGTGCATATACAATACTGTAGTCCCCACTTAACCTTCAAAGGCACACAATTTTAAAGAAAAAAAAGCTCCACCTGAACGGAATTTTTTTTAATATAGAAAGAGGAAGAAAACGTTTATTTCAATTATTAAACACAAAATATTTCTTAAAATGAAGGAAAGTATTTAAATAAATTCTTTATTACAGAGTACGGTATAAATAATCCCACCATGCAACTAACGTTTTAAATGAAATTTATTGAAACACATCTTTAGATGGGTTTAGGTTATGGTATAAAAAATATCCCACCATGCATTAACTGTAAAAAAAAAAGAAAAAAAAAAATGGGACAATTTTAAACTCACCTAAGAGTTAAGAGACCACACTTTCCCCCATTTAGACGTTCGTCGCTACCCTCGCCAATTCTTGAAATTGGAACTAATCACTCCACTATCTTGCAGTGTAACCTGCCGAAGACCACGTGAAACATGACACTCGCACGATACGAAGCAAGTGATACAAACATTACCTGACATTTCGGCACAATTCGCAGCAGAATACACCTTCCCAATTAAGCGTTCGCTTAAGTGGGGATTACCATATTGTACGTGAACATACATCCCGTCATTTTCAACCAACCACAGAGAACAATTCCGGATAAATCGCGAAGCGGTGAAGAACTTTCGGAAAAAATCGAATTGCTCTGTACTGACTGTGAGTGAGAACTCCCGTTTGTTGAAACGGGATTAGTTAATGCCCGATTAACAGAACTTTCGCCAATTGAACCCACTTGTCCGACCGCGAGCACTTATTACGCGAACAAAAAATAATTGGCGGGGGGAGAGGGAATTGGTGAAAAATATGAAACTTCAATTTGCGCAGAAATGTTAGTTCTCCAACAAACTGGGGTGAATAAAACTCTGCCGCAAATAGGTGGGAATTTCAATTAAACCTGTATTGATGAATTATTCGATGATTAAGTCGATGTAAATTAAAGTGAGTGAGTATAGCGTATACTACGACGTGTAAACACGTTTGAAATAATTGCAGACCGCGTGGAACGGATGACAGGTTTAGGACGCGGACCTCCTTAAAGGCCAACGTGGCCATTAAGCGCGGCCGCGACACTGCTTGACGAGAATGAAAAATTAAAAGAGACGGGGCAAATTCAATAGTCGGACCAGTTTTACGGAGTTAACGGAGGAAGCGGAGATAAATCTATCAGTTAATAAAACTTCCTACTTGATCGTTATGTGCAACGGCGTGCATCGGAAGGAGAGATTTATGCTAATCTGATAGGAACATAATATGAGGATATTGCGTAGGAATATGATAGAAATTAGATAGAGATAAGCATGTAACAGTAGACTTTTAGCAGCTTCTTGTTTCCGAAAGCACGGAATTAAGGTAAATTATAACGTGAAAAAGGCCCCGTTGGCGCTACTCCGGCGTTGCAGCTGCCGTTTAACTTTCATCAATTTATGGCCGTTCGAATTCTCTCGCGCAAAGGGCAATCAAGACGCATGCACCTGCAACGCGCTATACATCGACGAACTGAACGGTGTCTATTAACGCTAGAACTGCCAAAGTGAACGAAATGGCCAATTTGTAATTTTCTTTTCGGAGTGGTCTTGCAAATTTACAATGCTGCATCTTTAGAGACCCGCATGACGTTTGTTACTTGCCTTTCGTAATTTTTATATTTTATATTCTAGTTCTGGCGTTGAACCAGTTTAAGGAAAATTTCCTACGAGTGAATTTCACAAGTGGCAACAGTGCACGTAGCTTGTTTATACGTGTAGGTAGACATTTATGCTTAGTGGAGGATTGCTAGGATTTCAAGAGCACTGGTAACAGCTATTTATAGAGATCTAAAGCAGCTCCGTTCTAATATCTCGACATTAAGGTTGCTTTCGAGAAGCGTTATCCGATCAACATTGCACGATGAAATTAATATCAGAGAAATCCAGCCATGAAACGTGAATAATAAATTTCAGATTCGCCAGTAAGAGATAAGGAATCCCATCGAATGTGGAATGGCAACGAGTTTTTCAAAATTACAAAAAAAAAAAGATTGTTAATGTCAATGCTAGAACACTATCGACGACTGCAGTATAAAAATATTTTATTATTTTATTCATTACTAAGAAAAAGTCAAGAGATACTAGGCAAAAAGATATGTAAATTTTTGCCCGTACACTAACAAAAAAATCACTCAAATCCTTCGATACTCGCTGCTACAAATCTGTTTTACGAAATTATCGTAGATTACATTTATATCGTAGTGTGATTAACTGTGACAAATTATTGTCGATCTATGAAATTATCGTGTTTAAGAAATACGTACGTACGTACGTGGACAACGCAAGATACGCGATGACCCATTTAAAAAAAATGTTAAACCGATGCCAGTAACCGCAAGAAAGAAAGAAGAAAGAGAGAGAGAGAAAAAAATATACGCGGTTGATAGAGAGCTGCTTTTATCGAAAGCTGATCGTCAATAGGAAAATATAACGAGCAAAAAGGAAAAAACGGAGGCATGGGGGGATGAGGGGGCCAGAGAATTGTTAAGGACAGAAAAGGCAGGGAAATACGAAGGTGGAACGATGGTGGAAGGGAGGTCGAACTGACATGTATATCCGTACCAGCTGCCGGCTCCTGGCACGAGGGGACCCAGGAATGGGAAAAACAGATAAAGAGCTCGCCCCGGTGCTCGGCCTTTCCGAAGATACGACGAAGATAAATGACATAATATCGTGCAGGAGCCGGCCGATCATTGCCCCAGAAACGAAATCGAGTTAAACGAAAAGAGCGCCACGGGACAATTGATCTTGGACGATGCTTCGTTACGCGCCGGGGTGACAATGAAATCCGTCTGATACTCATCAGGGAATGCCGGCGAGATTGCTTTTCCTAACTACTTCAAATCGTTAGAAGTACGTACACGTGTACACAGGTTAGTGTACATAGCGCGTATCGACACATTCAGCCAATATAATGTAATCTGTTTTTCCTCCCCCCGTCTATCTCTCACCATCTCCCTCCGGGGGAAGATCGGCGGAGTTTTCATTACGCCTTTGGTCCACCGTATCGACCAAAGTCTCTGTTTAATTCCTTGACAATATCGATGCCTCGCTGTTGCTCTGGGGAACTGTCGGTAAACGAAACGATGGAACAACTTTCGTTGAAGGAAAGAGTGTTTGCGCGTCGCTGTATTTATTGCAGGGTCCACGGTGAATGTAAAATCGTGGACTCGCACTTGAAAAATTGTCAATTCTCGTAATTTTAAGGGAAAAGAAATTGTGGAACAAATGTTAAGGGTACCGTTGTAAAGGAGACCATGGTGGATTCTGTTTTGGGAAACAATTTTTCAGATTGGAACTGGCAAAAAGTATCTTTACCTTGCTTTGGGAGGGAACAGATGGTTTGTTCTGCGACGATTATTTTTCAACGAGTGTTACGAATTAATCAGACCCAAGCGTCGAGTTCAATAAAATCATTGAAATTTCTTCCGTTCTATCGGAAAACAAACGTCTGCGCAAATTGGAAGAACCTCGGGAAGAAGGAGGAAGCAGATCGCAACAATGGTACAATTATCGCCGGATATCGGCGCAGTTTTCATCGCAGCAGCGATAACGACGATCGATCCGAGAAATTTACGAATACACCGAACCAATCGCCGTTTACGACGACTGTAAATATTTACCCGGTCGTAAAGCAACGCCGTAAATCGGTCGTGGCCACGGCGTTTCACTACCGGAACTTTTAGGGTTACTGGCAACGCGCTTGTTAAAAGGCCCACCAACGGCTTGAATAAGAAAGCAACGAGCTTTAACGCTCGTCACTGTACTCAGCTGTCCGGCTATTATATTATATTTGCCGCAATTAGCCAGACCCAATAATTTCGAGTGTGGCTAGCGATACTCGATTAATACGAGGTCCCGATATTAAATCTCCACATAACATTTACCTAGCAATTAGACGATCTCGACCAGTTCCCCCCCTTTCAACTAGGAATCTCCTTTTTGCTAGGATAATCCAGCGATTTGTTCGATTCATTTTCGAGTCATTTGTACGAGCTGATGTTCAAGGTTTCTTACGTGTGTGTTCCTTTTTTCTTTTTTTAATTACACAGTCGTTACGTAGTTCCGAACATTTAACTTTACAATCGCTCCCTGCTGCGTGCGCTATTATAATATATTACGTATTCGTGGATTCAGGAAAAATATCAGGTAATCCGGCAAGAATCTGGAAATCATTACCTGGATTTCTCTGCTTATCACGCGGTCGATCTGTACACACGCGTATGTATATGGGAGCATCTAATTTTCGTCTTCCGTTGATTTACCGTTCACGTATCTCGACCACTTTCGACTTTGTTTTATTCATCTCCTCCGCGAGGATTTATTCAAATACTCGGCGATGAATTATCCGATCGGTTTATATTAGGTTTTTGCTACACCTCGCCGCGGCAGCACGGTGAATCATTTCGCTTATTTGAAACGAAACGCGAGACACAACAATAAAAAGGGACGATAAAAGATAACGAGAAATAGTTATCAATCAATCGTACGAGTTTCGCGACGCACGTATCGTATGGCTTACATCGTACTAAACAGCCAGTCCTATCATTTTCAGTACAGGTGAAATACATTCACTCCGTGAATGCGTGGAACCATAACTCTCGACAATAATAATAACGTTGAAAGTAAATCCTCGAGGATAACGGATGCAGAAGATTGAGAGATAGAAATTATTATACTTTGTACACACGCGTCGAAACTGCATACACGCACACGTGCTACAGACATTTCGCTAGACGTTCACAAACACTATCCGTTCGATATTAAACACGGCCGATTAATTTATCACTCGCCGGTACCAGTTTTGTTTGCCAAGCGATTCGCGCTTTACAGTCGCAACGAACGTCCGTAATTTATCACGGTCCCCTGACCATTATAGGAAGCATCGTGACTAATGAGCGTATTGTTACTCGCTCTTTGCTCCTCGCGATCGCGCCAAGGAACTGCGAGAAATAACAACGATCTCTATTTCGAGAAAGAAACGAGACTTGCAAGTCCCTGTGAACACCTAAACAGATATACAAGTGTCGTATACCTGCTTGAACCGTGGAAAGAAAACGCGAAATCGTCAAAAAGGGTTGAGGAGACAAGAAAAAAAAAAAAAAGAAGCATGAAATATACTGATCGAACTACTTCCTCAGGGGTCCTGTTATACCCTCGTAATGTAGAGGACAAAATCGCCCATAAATGGATGCGTGACTGAAATATGGCGTAGTAATGCTTATGAGATGCTGTTGCTTGTCAGTTACCGCTGAAAAGAATAATAATCCGCGCTGTTACCACGCGTGGCTACGCACTTATTTATTAATAACAAGTTACACAAATCAAGGTATCGCCGGGCACCGGCCGCCGGAATGATAGCTCTCCTGATCTCCCCCTCCCCCTTACCGGTCTCTCATCACGCACGTGGGAAAAGCGTTGTGCCCTGAACGCCACTTCCTTTCATTTTCCGCATTCTGGCTGCCCGAGTTAACGACGTCGCCGCGGATTATTTCGCTTTCAACCCGGCCTCTCGCGTGAATTCGTTCGCGATTTTCTTCTTTTTCTTTGTTCTCGTTCGACGGAAGAACCAGTTATCACGAATCGAGCGGTAAGGAAACAGGGCGAGTTAGCTCGAGCGAGTTGGCTGGCTGATTTAAAATGTAAATAACGATGTTATCAATTTTAGACCATTAATTACTGGAACGATCCCGATTGAACGAGAATGTGGCTATTAGCGTTCCTTTCGCGAGGCTTTTATTGACGTAAGTACGCCGAGATAGAATTCGATAATTACCGGATAAACGAGGATGGTTATGAGAATTTTGATAATTTCGTTTGCTTGAATACCTGAATGCGCGGTCGATCATGAGAAATCCCGCTCGATTTAATTTGTGCAAATTCGAGGCGCGAATGTAAATCTTTCTTAACGATAGTGAGGCAGCGACACGCGATACGATTTAATTAGAGACGCGTTTACATCACTGTACAAGTAAACTATCATTCAATCAAATATGTAAACTATGAATCATATTACGATTGACTTGAGATACATAAAATACATAAAATTATTAAACTCTGTTTTGGACGAAGAAATTTCTCTGTCGTCAAGGAGGCGAACATTTTGCAATATCTTACGTAGAATGGCTTTCCTTCTCTCTACGTGGATATTTTTGCCAGATCGTGACACTTTATACGTCTCCCCTCTTTATGGAGTTATATCACTCTGCATAATATATCGCATATTCAGTTACTGGAAACATTTCCTTCGTTGCAGGAACTAAAAACAATCGAACTTTCAAAATCACCATGTATCAAGATCTACGAGACCTGAATAGCACGCCTGAGGGCTGTCTGATTAGCTTCTTGATTTCCTCGACGAAGAAAGCGAAATGGAGAAAGCTCGTCTTACTCGCGAGCACGTCTCGTACAGAGCTCTGGTCTAAATACATCTTCTGTAAAACAAGGAATTATCTTTACATCTGGAAATATCATTCACCTTATTATCCTCTAAATGTATAATTTTTTACAAGGTTTTATATATATATATAAAAATCATTGGATTAAAAATTGAAAATCAATCAACGAATTAAAAAGAATGAAATTTCCATCAAAATTATCTAAAAGAAAAAAAAAGAAGCGTATGAAATCCAAATTCAATTCCATCTGAACTCAAAAAATTTCGAGATCGATTAATAAATTCAGAGTAAGAACGCAAGACGGATAAACGTAAACTCGATGCACGATCATCCTTATTTTGAATCGCAGTCCTCTGACTTTCATCGAAACTGGTTCGCCTGCTGCCCGGCTATTTTCCCTCTCGGAGCATTCGACGGAAATAAGAAGAACACCGTCCACGGTAATCTGTTAGCTTCGAATCTAACTGGCGGTTACATATCCATTGCGAGATTGGCTCGCGTGCTATGTACGATTTCGCGAAACGGCCGAAACTCACGCGTTACCCGTGATAGATGCGGCTACGTGCATTCGACTTTCGAGAGCGCGCACGTTAAATACGGGATTGTAGAATCTCTCTCCGCGGCGTGCACGTTGTTGGCTCGGACGACGAGCAACGGGGCCGAGAGGTGGTTCGCGAAAGGGCGAGGCGCTTATTAAGTTAGTCCCGGAGATTCCTGAGCGCGCGCGAGTACGCGCCGCAACGTATGAATTACACCGATCGCGATCCAGTCCTTCGTACGTCCGACGATCACGAGTAGAGATGGGATCGAGTGGCCTCACACATCGAGTGGCTACGAAAAGTTTAATAAGCGATCTTTTTCTGTTTTTCTGTTTTTCTTTTTTTCTTTTATCATTTGCATAATTCCTCCTGTCCGGAAATTCGTTCCCCTGGTTGCTCTTCACCTTCTGATGCCAAGTATCACACACAATTTCCTGTTTCAAGAAAGATATGTTTAAATCAGAGCTCTGCGTGGCCTAGTTTACGAGAGGATAATCAAATAATTCCCTGATTTACCAATTAATCTTGAAATTTTTAATTTTCAGATAGAATGTGAATTTGAACTTCACGCGCAATTTAATTTGGCAATTAACAATGAAGGTGGAAATTATCGACGACAATTAAGAGGATCCTCTTTTTAGTACGATTTCGTTGACCTGACAAAGTACAAAATCGAGATTTCTTTGCTTCTACATACACGTCCGTTGCATTCAACAGCTGTATCTTAATCTACCTGCGAAAAGTATCTTCCTGGCAGAAAGTATCATTTAATAGTTGGAATTTTACAAACGTAGTCATTGTCCCGAGACTTTCGAGCGGTGCTTGCGGGTAGAGATACACGGACGCTGAAGCACTCTGACTGGCGTGCGCGTGTATTTGCATACACGTGAAATAGAGACCTCTAGTGGATACCCACTCTAGGGGTTGTGTAAACTGACCAGCTTGTGCAAACTGACTACGTTTCAAGCTGCATCGGTTGGAAATTTTTTTACATTCGAGTGTGTTGATTGTATAATACTCAGGCCTCCATGAAACGAATGTTCGCGAGGCATCGAACTCGACTCGGGTAAATACATATCGTATTGGACTTGATCCTATCTCTAATCACGACGAGAAAGACACGGAGAGAGCGAAGGTGATGAGGACGACCGAAGATGAGGAGAGAGACAACGACGACGACGAACGAGAGACCAACCGGGCGGCCCGGCGATATAGTGAAAGTAATAACAGCGAAACGTGCGCGTACACACCGGCGAAATCACGCACTCAGGCCGACTCACTGGACCACTGGTTCTCTACGTGACCGGTGCTTAAGCTATTTTTCGATACGACCGGTACTTAGGTGCACGCCGGCACTACACTAGCCGCCCGCTGGGCTCTCCCATAGAAAACCCACCACCGAGGAAGATCCTCGCCGCGTCCTTGGGAAACTCGAGGAGGCCGAGGACGAAGCGGTCAACGACTAAGAAAGGGGAAGCGAAGGAACGGATAATTGTAGAACGGATGTATCCCGGCGATGTATCTACCGTGAAATTCGAGTGAAAACGATCGCGCCGTGGCCGCGCCGCGCCACGCCGCTCGTGATCGCTTGGAAAACAAGCGGATAGTCCGCTTTCGTTTTTCTTCTAGATTCCCCTGTCTCCCGCCCCACCGCCCCTCCGCCCTTCGCTCCTTCGTAACGCAACTTTGTCTCGACGCTTCGGCGCATTAACGATCGAAGCATGTGTTCGATGATGTTGCGATATATCGGCGTAGACTGTTCATAATTTTATATCAAACCTGTTTAATAGCGGCGAGGAGGAAAGAAAAAAAAAGACAGAAAAAGAAGAAAGAAAGAGCGGACACGTAATGGCGATCGAGGGGAACCGAACGGAAGGGGAGATTTCTTTGTGGCGTGAGGGATTGGTCGGGACTGACTCGAAAGTGACTCGTGGAAATTCGAGCGAGGAACGGGTCTTTTTTGCCGCGTCTGCAAACTATTGTACCCGCGGTATTTTCATCCGGTATCTTCGCCTGAAACCGGAAAGCTGCCACTTTGTTCGCAACACTTGTAAAACCGGCGGCTGCAAAAAGTATTATACATCCGCTGAATAATTGTACTTATTAGGACTTCCACGTGCGAAATACTTTAAATTTCATATCACTTAGTGGTAGATTTACAACACTGCAAAAATTTAACAAAACGAAGAGACGAAAGTATATTTCACTGGAAAGTAAAGCTGTGTGCGATGTGCTTTTCCACTTTTTTTTTTGAACCTTCTGTTCGAAACGATTCAATGAAAACGTATATTAATAAAAAATATATATTATTTGTATTAATATTTTTATTTTATATTATATATTATATATTATATATTAGTTTTATTTTATATATTATATATTATATATTATGTATTATATTATTCATATTTATATACATATATATATATATATTTATTTATATATATAACTCACGTCTCTCTCACGCGCCTAAGTCACGGCCCTCACCCCGCATATTTTATTATAGGAAAAATGAATGTTCGTTCGATGCGACGGTTGGAATTGCGGTAGCGGACTCGATGGCTTCAAGAGACTGCTGGCATCCAGGCTGCCGTATAAATTTACGCTATCACGATGTATCCAACATACTACGTAGTTATGTGTATATATAGATACATACACGCGTGTGTGTGTAATAATGTATAAAAATATTATGTGCACAGAGGATCTAACGTGGGATGGGCGGGTGTGTGTGTCCGCAGAAAGTTGGAGAGGGAAATCGGGTCACGCCGAAATATTTTTCCGCGCCTTTCCATTTTACTAAGCGAAGGTTAGGGGATGTCTGTGGGTACGTGTGCATGCGCGCGTGCCAGCGCGTTTCTACCAAGGAGCACACACATACACGGTCAAATTTTCTCTCCTTAGTAGTACATGTACAAAGCGCTCGGATATATCTGGCACAATTATGAATGGTTTGACGCTTTCGCAGGCAAACTGAGCGTGCATCTTAAATCGAGACGATTGGTGCGAAAACGAGAAAAATGTGAAGAGAAAATGAAAGACAGCTGGAAGAGACGCCATGTACGCGTCTCGATAGCGTAGAACAGAGTGAAAACGATCTTTAACTAACGATGTAAATGTAAATGTAGTTTCGAGAATATTATAAATGAGTGGTAGAAATTCGAGATATTATTTTTTGTTGTTGTTTACGATTCCTAGCTCTCTGAATTAATTTGGAGTATCGAAAATTTCAAACGTTTCTTGAAGTGGTGACGAATAAAAATTCCTTCGCGTAATAAAATATTTCCACGTGATATGAAATATGTGAGAGTGAATTGATTTTTTATTTTTTAGGAAATAGAATTTATATCGACTGAATACATAGTGTGAATTTTGGGAAATTTTCGATAATCCTGCAGTTAAGAGACAACAATGTACGCGCGGAAAGAAAATGTAGAAAATTTACGCACGTAATTTGTAAAAATCCTCAGCTTAAAGACCGGTCTGGTAAAGTCGATCGATCGGTGGTAATTTTAGCAGCAAATTGTGTAACGGTATCGATACCAGCACATGGTGTCCCGTAAAATAAACGCGCGATTATTCCCCGGTATCTTTAAATAACGCACCGTGGCGATTTACGCGTTTTCTGCTTTCAGAATGCAATTTCTAGCATCTTCAAGTCGCCTTTATTACAACCATAAATCGAGAGCTACACAGAGCAGTGTTACCAAAATCGTACCACTTAAAATATACTGCGCTGTATCGCCCATTTACCGCGAATTTTTCTGCATTCTAATGCCGAGAATTAATGGCTAATGGCCAAGAAACCGGCTATTACACACGTTTAACTTCCTTCTAAGAACAAATTTTTTTAAAGGATGATGCAAAATTAATGCGATTTTAGTGAATAATTCTCTGAATCGCGTCTATCCATTTTTCGAACGCGCACTTCGAAAATAAATGAAACGATCAGGAATAACATTAAAAACAATTATTTACATTCTATTTCATTAAATGTCATTCGAAAAATTAGTTGAAATCGTTATATTCAGTAGCTTCAAATAAATTTGCGTTACTTGTATTGGGAGCATTGGTCATCGAGGAAGAGTGAGAGAACAGAAAAATCTAAAATTTCAGAGGCCTGGAATTTTTATGAAGAGGAACGAAAAAATATTTAAAGTAAATATCCGAAAACAATTATATAATCCTCAAATATGAGATTTTGAACCTCAACTCTGTCAACAGTTTTACACTGGCAATGGAAGATAAAATTTGTACAACACTGTGCGAGATTCAAAGAATTTCCCTTCTCTGTTAAATTACTCTTTTCCACATTAAGGGACAGCAGATCGCAATTACTCTTGGCCAGAGCACAGAAACAACTGGTAATAGCTTAATCTGAGAAACAGACGAGGCGCGTCATTAGGAAATAAGAGCATAAATTCGCGCTGTTACTCCCGTTCAAGTGAAGAAATAATTTGCCGGATAATAGCGTGAAATTGTAATTAGATTTTGTAACAACAGCTTAATAATCATCGTCCAATATCTCGCGATTAATAGTAGCAATTTTCGTTGTTAGCCAACAATGTATAAACTCGGTGAATCTTTGTTGAAGATGTTCCTTCGAAAACAGTTGTTTGATATTTTTATCCAGGAAACGATGGATCAGAGTAACGAACTAGAGAAACGCGATTAGTACGATTAATCGTCAGCCTAGGTTCGTCTCGATTAAACCACACAATGAAATTAATGTAAGTGGTTATACCGTACAGTTTGAATTGGTAGCATGAATCACCAATCGTTGCTTCAACGCCGTGTTTGCTTGCTACTCGTACTATTGAATTAGGTTTGTTTCTGATTGCCCGATTTGATGCCAATGGTTGTAATCAATCCGAGATTGCTAACGAAACGTTAATATTTATACTGATGCTGGCTCGTGATTTTCCTCTTTCATACATTTAACAGCAAAACTCGTTTCTGAAGATCGGGATAGCTTTTAAAAATATCTGTTAAATACTTCATTTGACAATCGGAGAGTTTAATGAAATAATTCATTCTGATGGGTTAATAATCACCACTTAGTATTCGTAATGAACACGTAAATAATAGACGCGCCGTTTGCACTGTGCTTCCATAAATTTTGATTAATATCACGGATCGAATATATTTGAAAGGCGAAACTTCGTTTTGCATAAAAATCAGAAAGCATCATTTACTTTGCTCGATGGTGAATTACCGGTCTTTGGGAGGCATTATTTCATAAAGTATCGGAATTAAATAATTTTCATGCTTGATGAGTAATCGATTGAAGGAAAACACACTTAATTTCATTGTCGTTGATTGATCGCTGATAATTACATATGGAGGATTACTTACGAATGGTTTTTCAGCACCGTTTCAATCGTGTTCGTGATGACAGACCAAATGAAAACGGATCCATCCGAAGATCCGACAGCTATGTACTGACCGTCTGGACTGAATGTTGCTCGCGTCCAATCGAAGCCGACTTTAAACCCATCGGCGCTAAAAGTCAAAGCAATGCAAATTCCGAAGCTGTTTTATCAAAATTAAATTAAATTGTTAAATTAAATCAAAAGTTAATAAGCTTTTAGACTAAGCTCCAACGTTAATATTATTCGTCGGTAGAACAAATTTCTCACGAAATTCCTCTTTTCCACTTTTGAACGCTTTTAAACTATCTTTGAAATTTTGATCACTTGGATGATAATTTAGAAATTTTAAATGAAGCAAAACGGTGTAAAATTTCGAAAGTAGCAGACTTATTTTTCTATCTTATCTCGTGATTCGTGCGTATGTATGTACGGTTTCAGATTTCCACTCACGTAAATGATCCAATGATCTTCTTCATCCGTAGATCAATGAGTTTCAGCGTGTCGTCTCTGACGCAGCTGAGAAGGTAATTTGCATCTGAAAACAAGCAAGGTGTCGCTACTTGAATTTGCATGTCGTTAATGTTAAAGTTAAATTGGTTGTGCTAATATGGTTAGCCACAGAATGGCTTCGACCACGCTGTTTGAACAAACATAATAGGCAATTGCTGATTACGTTCTCATTTCGTTCGAGTGACGAGGCTTTTTTTCTCGCGGTATCGCGTGGTACTGTTAGTCCAACGACGACAGAAACGAAGAGGAAGGGGGAAAGAAGAATGAGAGAAAAAGGAAACGAAGAGTGAAAAAAGGAAATACGTTTACCGCAGCATAAAATGCACCGAGACGAATCCGCTAAGTAAATAATTCCCTTTCAAGACGTATAAATCTTATGGGGAGGCGTTCGAGAACGGTTTCATTGTGAATCTAGCGGCCACGTTTCCTAAGGAATAGTATATTATACTTTAATGGAAGTATACATAATGTATTACGGTGAATGATAAAGGAAAAGCATTAGAGCTGGCGCGATGTAATCGAGCAGAATTTTATAGTCTCCGGCAATATCGTCTCGTTCCGCATCCTATTTCCGCATTACCGAAATTAATGAAACGGTGCCTGCGTCTTCCCGACGAATTCATTAATACGTATGACGACTTAACAGATGTTTCCCGAATATGAATATTTCAAAAAGCAGCACGGAATATTAATGGAATGTTAATAGATTCGTGGAATAAAATTTTAACCGTGCGCAGTTCTCTTTGAAATATCGTACGTACTCACAGTGAAATTAATTTCTAGTCATCCAGTAATTTCATGGTTCCTCGTTTATGAACGTTCCTCGTATATTTAATTATCAATATTAGAATTTGGAATCTTTTTCGGCACGTTTCCCTTATTTACAATCTTTTTTTTAAATGTAATTTAAAATATTGCAAAGAACATTATTTTGAAATTTAAAGAAATTTTGATATATTTTCTAAATAACTAAATAAATATTTTATAAATAACTATGACAAAAGAGTTGAGAGGAAGCTGTGTAAAGCGTGTAAGAAAAAGAGATACTCACCACGAGATAAATCTAGCGACGTTACTTTCCCTTCCAGTAAAATATCGTTCGAGCTGGACTCGGCTCTGGTATCCCAAAATCGAATTCTTTGATCAAAATGACCACTAATTATCGTGGAGCCAGCACCGTCGGATGTCACGAGATCGTTGCAACTCGAGCCCGCGAACTTTGTTTCTATACCTGAAAAAATAAAATTTAGCTCGCATCAGGTATCCACGTATATACTGCAGCAAAAAATTTCTTAAACGTCCAATCGTTATTGTGAACTTTTATCAAATGTTGTTCAATTAATTAATTAGGAACTTTATTAAATTAATTATATACACATTGAAAAATCATTCACTGTTTCTTCTAGAAGCTCAGAAGAAATATCTACAGTAGTTTCCTCGCAGTAATAGTATTTAATAAACTATCGAGTACCATTTAATGTTAATCATAATTAATCAGTTAGACTAAAAATTTTCTCCGACGCGTGTATTATTGTATTAGAACAATGTTCAATTAATTAATTAGGAACTCTATTAAATTAATTATATACACTTTCTTCTAGAAGCTTAGAAAAAATATTTACAGTAGTTTCCTCGCAGGAATACTATTTAATAAACTATTGAGTACCATTTTAATGTTAATCATAATTAATCAGTTAGACTAAAAATTTTCTCCGACGCGTGTATTATTGTATTAGAACAATGCTCCGTCGTACAAAGAATGAGAGTGACAATCTCGTTTCTAGATCTGAAATATCAATCGGATCGCGTGTTTCCACATTCCGACATAAAATCTGCTTACGTCGGTACACCTAAGTTGACGGGCATGATGCATCGCCACGAAGTAATTGGACCAGGTAATTCCATCTTCATAGGAAGCACAGTGCCTCGAGCGATATCGATAACCGACGTATCGTCGTGGTAAGTTCGACAAGCTAATTGATCGAAGCTAGTAAATCATCTTTGACTTAATATAGATCACCATCGACATGGTGAAACGGACATTTCTATGTAAAATTCATAATCGTACGAACGGACAGCTCGGAGTCAGCCGCCTGACTTTATTTACGATTGCCTCGTGTTCACACGAAATCAATAATTGACCGCCGGTCAATCCTCGAATAATCCTTGTCACGGGATTCTTTTACTGCAGGCATACTAAATTCTTCGAAAGAATATTAGGTAACTTTCGCTTTCTCGCTCTTTTCTGTGAAACTTTTCTCAAAGAGTTGAAAAAAGGAAAAAGAAAGTTGGCACACGAAGAAACACATTCTGTGAAAAATTGTATAATAGAAATTAATTGCAACAGTTAATTTCCTGCGAACGTACTTTTCAATTCCAGTTCAATTCCTTTATTGTTTAAGACACGAGAGAATGAAATAAAAATATTATAATCATAATTATGTCAATCTTTCATCTGTGAAAGACAATTTAAAAGGTTTTAATTAAATTTCTTGAAACAGACTAGTCTTTTCTCAGAGACTCATGACAACTGTAAATAGTCAATTTATTTAAAAAAAAAGAAACGTTCATTTCGTCTTCTTCACCGGCAGAATACTCTCCGATGGAATCAAACGAGTTTTCAATTTTTGCTTGCTCGGCGATAACAAAAACTCGCCGATGCGCGAGTATTAATCGCCCCGTACATATGTTACCTATGTATTTACACAAAGTTTACATATGCGTTTTATGCGCTTTGTATCCGTTTCCTCTGTTACAGCAACCTCTGGAACAGCAACCAGTTTCCGGATTCGAGCAACTGAAGTACAGTACTAAAGTACCTAAGCGTTTCTCGTCGTCGATTCACTTTTCCTGCCCGCTACCCGTATTAGCCGAGAAGGGTTCTCAATGGATTACAGTTAACTATAAGCGCGTGCTTCCGAGCGCTTTCAATCCCGCGAACACGCTCCCTCTTTTGTGAGTTTTTGAGACTAATCTACATTTCTAACGACCTGTGTCAAGCAATTCATCCACCGTGAAAGCGTACACGCGGCATGAAACGATTTCCGCGAATGAGTAATGGATCTTTCAGATATAAGCACCAAGCGTGTAGCAAAAAGAAAGAAAAGAAAAAAAAAAAGGAAAGAAAAAATTATTGAAACAGGAAACAAATTACGTGCTCTGTGCTTGTTCGTGGCGTCGTGTATCGCTAATTACGAAAATATCCTCGAATGAAACGGATTTAAAGACCGAAAGGACAAAGGAGAACGCACGAATATAGATAAATCATTGCGTACAACAGATTAATTGCGTTCAACAGTGTGACACATCGATTAATAGCGTGCTCGTGTGATTCTCAGCGATTCTTGTTAATTCAGGTAAATCCTGAAAATAGTCAAAAATTGCTTCGCAGTTAATTAACCAGAATCACCGACCTGCAGTCGGGTAGTATTTAAACACGCCATACGTCGATGCGTTATAAATAAAAGGATGAAAATAAACCTCAAATGAGATCAACGCGACGCGACAGATATTCCGAGCGCGATAACTATTAGCATGCATTTGCTGAAGAATTATTCAAGTGGAAGGTAAGAAGGTATGATACGATTTCACGGGATCGTCGTGCTCCTCCGCCGGCGGGATATCTTCGTCGAACATTCGCCGTATTATATAAACGAAAACACGGCAATTAAAACGGAAAGGAACGGCTGCAGCTTGTATCTGCCCTAATCTGATGCAGCTGCGAAACACGAATAAGACGATAGGGAGCCAGCAGGGAAACGGGGTAACAATAATCTGATAGAAAACAGCTGATCCACTTTAAGCGTCGGTTTTTGTCTTAAAGCGTCCTGGCTAAACAATAATTCACGCTTAAACGCGCTTTCAGCAGCGGCGCTCCCCATTGTCCGCTCCTTGCGTAGCGAGATTTATTTGCGCGAAACTTTTGTACCACCACTACCCGCCGTCGTCCGCCTTTCCCTGATAGCAGCGGCGGTGGCCGCCGCTTGGTTTTCACTATTTTGCCCGTAGGACCGCGTTCACGGACAAAAGCGTGAGAACTCACTCCCCTCCACCGAACCAAAATGAATGTCCGGTCTGCGTCTGTGTGTATCAACCTGGCCACCGCTCTTCCCCTATTCCCCTCCCGCCTGTGTGAAATTAACTCGGATTTAACTCGTAAAAGTGTACAAATTTCGGGCGAACGGTTCAAGTGTGCCTCGCTGCATTTGCTAAACCTGCTTTATATTTATACGTGTAAAGAAAGAGAGAGAGAGAGAGAATTGAAAGAGAAAAAAGAACTCGTTTGAGCGCGTTTGCGCTATTTTTTGGAGAGAGAGAGAGAAAAGGGAAAAAAGGGAAAAGATTGAAGTTTCGCCTTTCCGTATTTAGATTCTCTGAGTGTTCGTATCCTTCCTCTGCTGTTCTATCATCGATTTACAGAGTGAATTGACCAGAAGGTGGGGTTAGAAAGAATTCGGAGACAGTGATCATTTTAGTAGACTAGGAACGCGAATTTGAAAAATGTAGATTTAGAAAACAAATATGAAAATTGAAAATTATTGAACTTTCAAAGTGCAAGAATATTTGTAGGATCTCATTAATGAGTTTTACAAGACGATGCAAAGAAGAACAAGGAATTTTCACGGTGTGACCGGAAGTAGAATAAGACCATCGTAGTCAGACAGTATTAAGAGTCTTCCTAAAAGTTGAACAGTTATGAAATGGAGATAATTTTCATCGCTCTGATACCTGAACACGTGACACTCTAGTCACAGAAATATTTAAATCAATTACACGTAATCGGAGAAATATTTAAATCAATGTAGAATGGTTCGTCGTCTCAATCAAGTAAAATTATACGTCTAATTGACTCGCAATTTCGTACATTTTTCAAATCAGCATTAATTGTACAGCTAAGAGAGCCTCGAAAGGTGAGGTTTCTTCTGTTTCCTGGACACACTTTCAGTGAAACCTCGAAATTGATACCCCGATATAATCGACAGCCACTCGCGTCGCCTCTCGATTCATTCTCGTCGTAAAAAAATTATATCACCTCCTCCCCGTCGTGCAATCTCACCGAAACACCTTACACTTGGAGAGAAAATTACGCGGAGGAATCGGATTTTTATTACCGGATTGATGATTTAAAACGGGGGATAAGCCGAGATTATTTGCAACCTCGGTTCGGGACCGGTTCGGCTGCGGTCATATCCCGAAAATGAAGTACAGATCGTCGCTGGAGATTCAGCCGGTCGAGAGTATACCAAGAGACCCTCGTCGCTTTCGTGCTTTCCTGCCGAGATCTCGCGCGATAAGCGGCACTTTCGAGAAAAAGAGGCAAACGTGATAATTCGGCGGCCGCGAAAGTGGCTATTCCGCGGAAAAACGGCCCAAAACACGGCCCATTTTGATAAATAAGTGTGGCAATTTAAAGGGTGAGAAAAGTAAATTGATCACGGCTCGAAGTGATATGGGACGATGGGCGACGAAAGCTTGCCAATCGGTTGCAAATGTATGCGGGATTTACAATTCGATTCCTATGGACGGTTGACTAATCTCGGTGAAACCATATCATTCGAAGAACTCCCGTCCGAGATATCGATTTACACTCTGGTCAACATTGCTACAGGGGTAGCTACCGAGGTACTGCCGGTGGTGTACCATCTCTATCGGGGTGGGTGAAGTTCTATTGACAAAGGATACACGACGTAGCCCTGCCACGGATGATAGCGCGCCGGCTCGTATTAATTTGCAAGATCCGAGCGAACGATCATTGTGAAATTTAGCCGCAAGTCGCCGCGAGATTGTTGCCGCATTCGGCCCGTTGACACGGAACTTTTGTGCAAACAACCAAAAAGGATAATTAACCCTTCATTGTTATTGAGGGGGTAGAATACTCCGTGCCGAAATGAAACGAAGTTCCAATAATGAGAGAGAGAAAGAGAGTAAACACGACTGCGTTTCTCGTACTTCGACAAGGATACCATTTTTTTGAGCAATTTTCATATATGTAACCACGAATTAAAGGATCCAACGAAAGAATAGGTCGAACGTTGCAAAATGAAATTTTTCACGATGTCTACTTATTATCTCTCAATTTACAAATAACAATCTTAATTACAAAAATTGCCTTGCTGTTCTTCATAAAAAAAAAAAAAAAAGGTTTAATGTCTCGTTTCATTGAAACGTAGTCCCGAATCATTACGTAAAAATTGTTTATTATGAAAAAGTGGGCTTTTTGTTTGAAGAGAAATTTAAAACTATACGATGAAAATATATATCGTTAAATCGTGAGGGATGTAGGGTGATATCTAACGAAAGATATCGTTTTGTACGTATTATTAGGATGAATATTTCTCGTGCGAGCGCGGCTGACAATTTTCACGTGCGCATAAATTGATATTGCAGAGACGGGGAACTAACAGTTTTATTTCTATGCGGTGCTTATTCCTAAAATAATCCGATATTTGTTGACTAGATTCCACGTAAATGTTTATATAGCAAATACAGCAGACTAAATTATTTTCATCGCTGACACATGTGTATCACAGATCCTCGATACACGCGACGAGATCATAGCATTTCGTTATTCTTTCAATTGTTTTTTCCTCTTTTCTTTTCTTTTTTTTTTTGTATTGCTAAAAAATTATATTATTTTTTCCACTGAGATTTTCTGAAAACGATGGAACTTGCGAACGTGTGTCGAAGCTCGCAAAAGTTTGTGAAAATAATTCTGTGGAATAGAATTTAATATAAATCAAATATATAATACACAAAATTTTACGAATTTTATTACATCATTTAAAAATTCCACGATTTATAAATTTCCGAGCAATTGATATATGTATTCAATTTAATATTGTACAGAGTGAAAATTTTCTTGCTTTTAAAGTTTCTCTCTGGAACCAAAATATCAAAAGAAATTGATTCGATTATCGGTACTTGTGCTACTGGAACTTAAAATTTAGAAGATTTCTCTGCGAAAGATTTGAATCTAGAAGACTTCTGCTTCAATTCTCTATTAGAGAAAATATTAAGAGAAATTGCGAAAAACGCTTCCTGTTGCTCGAGGAAAAGAGTAGAAACATGAATATTAAAAATATTCGCGCGGCGAACTTCTTCTTAATACAGTTCGAAAGGGAAAAAGGGTAGGGGGGACGGGGGTAAAAATGAAATTTCCATGCCAACAACGACAACGTATTATACGTCTTCGTTAACGGTCTGTGTACAAGCAATTTGCATTTCATTAAAATTTTCGCGCTGAAATATTCAGTTTTAAGACACTGGGCGATTCGCCAAATAATCTATTCAAAAAACTTGGCGGAACTTTTATATTAAAACCGGCGGAACAGAATTAAGGCTGTCTCGTTACAAGCTGATCTAAATTAAATTTCTTCTTGTCCGTAACTTCCCCGTTTAATCGTTCGTCCCATCTACCTTGAAAATGGCCGGCATTTCATCCCCCGCATGAATTTACCAATTTCTTATCGAATCCTTTTTATCCGTGAAACATCCATCCGTTAGAGCCGTCATCGCCGATCACGAACAAAAGCCTCGTCCCCGCGTTTCGACAAGAAAACTGCAGGTCCCAGCAAAACTTCGAAAAGATTTCGCCAACTGAACGATAAGAACGTTATCGTGTTAATTAATCTCGGCAAGTGACGACGCAACGAAGGATCACCTCCTTTCGTTTCGATCCTTTTCACCACCGTGCCGCGCCGCGCCGCGCCGCGTCGCCTTTCAACCCCGAATATATTAAAAATCCTCCCGGGAGATGCCGCGAAGTTTCAAGCGTTAAGTTATTATAATCAACGCGGCGAACTACGCGCGAGGTATGAATAACGTGACTCGATTACTATTATAATTACCGTGCGATGAGATTTGCGACTTGAGAACACTTCCGAGAGCTTCTTGGCTCGATTTTTTTGCACTTGCGCGATTGTTTCTCGAGGAGTTCGATTTAAAAAAAAAAAAAAAAAGAGAGAGAAAAAGATATCTTTCTGACACGTCCTTCTGCGTCTTCATTCTTAAAAATGCAGACGTTTCCGGCGACTGATATATTCGCTGGCGACGTCAACGCCTCCGCCTTTTCATTTTTCGACCGTTCTGATTCAGTAATTTTTGTTGTTTCTCTGTATCTCGAACTTCTTGCAGCCACTGACACGTAGTCCGTGGACGTGGCCCTGGCCCGGAGCCAACGTCTCGTTTGAAAAATCCGCGATATAATTTCTTACATGCGATGCTCTAACTATTTGCAAGAGTGGAATAAATTTACCGGGCAGTATCCCGGAACTTTGCTATTCTTTACAGTTACGACAACGAGACGAAAGTTATGCGAATGCACGACAAAGGACGAGTTGAATTCAGTTTCGACGTGGAATGGAAGTTTCAATTTTTTCTTTTCTTTATAGGGTAACACCTATTTTATGTATCGTAGCTGGCGAAGTTATCGCGCAATCACGTCGACGTTATTTTAGATTCCTCTGCTGCGAGCGACGTTATGCCTCCTGATGACTCGAATTAAGTGTGTAATGGTTTTACGAGCGGTCGTAAGTAGCGAGAAAGCAGTGAGAGACGAGTGTGCTAAGAATCGAGTGTAAAGACGCGAGAAAATTGAACTACCCACGTGTGGGAAGTTTTTCGTAACATGATTTGTTACGCGACATGAAAATATTTGGAATAAATAGTTGACACTTGTAAATTAACACTTGTACTTACGTCGGTAATCACGAATTCTTATGCAACACCTCGAGACGCGTGCAATTACGCGTGTCAAACGGCAGAGGAATTTCAAAACAAAACAATGATAATACTTGTTAATACCAGGTAATGCCAGAGTCGGATAATACCAGATTATATCAATTTCACGCTCGAACGGTTAAAGAACGATGTTCAATTCCTTGACCTGTTCCACTTGTACAACTTTTTTATTTTTACTCAACTGCGAATCGAGAGAAAACTAAACTGGTTCGCGTATTGATAAGCTAACCACAATACTTCAACCGAACTCCTTCGAAACGCTACAACATATTTCTCTACCTGCAATATTATCAGTCTTCAAACTGATCAAACTATTATTTGAATTCAAACGATACAAATTCGAACAAGAAGACACTCATACTCGATTTCAAGAATTTAGATCGAGTACTATTATCTCACAGAATTTAGGTGAAGTTAGTTCAAGTTATTTAAAGATCAAACACAGATACTTGAACGTTTAAATAACATTCGAAAAGCATAAAAATCTCTCAGGTACGAAGTGTTGTTCCATCTGCTTGAAATATATCGTTCTGTGAAACAGAAATTCTCTTACACAAGAGATTTCAACGTTCTCGAATGCTTTCCAACACTTTGATCGAAAGCATTTTGCCAGAAATAGTATTCCGCAGAGAAAGTGTTTCCTCGCTGTAAATCTGCAACACGCTGATTGATTTCACGATCGATAATAAATCGTGACTGACGGTCGTTCGTTTTTTCCTGAAACAGAATTCGCCCGCGTACAGTTCAAGGGGTGGTTTGAAGTTCTGTGTCGTTTGTAATGGACGTACACACGAACAGTCAGAGCTCCTTTTATTGTTCCCCTCCCCTCTCCGAACCCCTCGACGCTAGCAAGTATATTAACTGAATATTCATGACTAATGAGAATAACGAGGGAACGCGATTGCCGGTAATGCCGTACATTATTTTCTGTCTATGGCGCAACAACGTGTCCCGAGTTACGGTTAAGAGATGTAAAACCTTATGCCTTGTGCACGTTAAACGTTTCCTATTTGTTTGGCACTGCGATACTTACACGCTTTGCTACGCAGGTCCCAAATTTTTAGGGTGCGATCGTAACTGCCGGTAACTACTTTTGAAGGCTCGCCAAGAAACTTCGCCGCCATCACCTTGCCGCAGTGGCCCGTTAGCGTGTGCTGAAACAGAGAAAATGGAAATGTCGTTTCAGAAACGTTTACCAACACACGCGCGTTCTGCGTGATAAAGGGAATCGTTTGTATTCTACGTGACGTGTGAAAAATGCTCGGCAACAATCGGCGTGTGCGTCCGAGTGGGGAGCATATTGCCGCGGTTCTGCGGAAACGCGGAAAAGTTCTCTCCGGGTTGCCTCAATTACGGAAAATTATCTGTTAAATTTCGCACGCGCGCGTAACTTGTAATTCGGATCGCGAAATTTCAAAGGGAAAGGACAGCCGCTCTGACATTCTCGATGAAAATACCAACTGCCAATTCTCGCGTATGAATTCCTGAATTTGAATGATTTTTCGAGTATAGCTACAATAGTCTCTACTCGAGCGTCCACTTCAGTAGGGGCTGCTGTACTTATTCTTCGTTCATCTTTCGATTCAGAAAGAATCTTCGTTTCTCGATGCTGTTTTAGAATCCTCCAGTGAAAATTTATTAATCACTTCCACAGGAACATGAAGTGTATGAAGTGATCATTGGTTTTAATGAAATTTGACATAAATGTAGTCTTCGAAAAAATATTTGACAGGTATTGGCAGTCATTTATGGGGTGAAAGCTACCCTTGAAGCTGCGGGATACATTTTGTCAAATATCCCAGAAATTACTGAAGATATACATTGATAAAATTAGTGTTTTTTGTAAATTGATAAAATTAGTGTTTTTTAACGACCATAATTTCGCAAAAAAACCATTTACTTGAACAATATATCAAAAAATCCATATTTCTGATAGTTTCTCCAAGTTAATACATTTTATTTTAAATATTTTTATGGAATACATTTTATCTCAAGTATTTTTATCTTAAATATCTGTTTATGGAAATTGCATGTTTAAACACAAATTACGGATAATTTAGAATCTTGATTGTTGCGTAACAAGAAAATTCATTATTTCCAAATCTCTCTCGCTGTACGTGTAACAATTATACAAGAGATGAAAGTAAACTACGAAACGAAAGTCTAACTTTATTAACTGTCAATTGAATTGAACTTAATTGTCAATTACTTTATTACCATCACGTATTATTAATTCCAAATTACTATCTAGATCACCAAATTCACGCAGTTCTAGTATACCATATGAGCAAGACACACTATATAAGTAATTAAAACTGTAATGCAAAGTAATTATGCATCCACTGTACACGGATGACGCGACGTAATTTATGTTGCAACCGAAGAGGCTTAGAGTTCATAGAGGGGGTTTCCTTTTCGTGGAAATTGAGTTTGAAAATCTTCCAAGTACATGGCGGCGAGGGTATGTTCGTGATCCTGCGTGCATGTCGCTGTAAGGTTTGGATGTAATATACATGTATTCTACATCTTGTTTACATCAGCCTGATGCACGTTAACATGGAAGCCTACGAGTGATCAATTAATAAAGTCAATAATTTACTAACCTGCTGAACAACGTTGGCAGGTTTCTAGGGATACAATTCCGTGTATTTGTATAATTCGAAATAATAATTATCTGTATCATGACGGGTAATCATCGCAATTTAAGCAATCCGCATTTAAAACTGAAGTAACAAGAACGTATGTACGTGTAAATGAGACAATAAATGCAGAAAATTAATGCGCGAATATGAGCGGAATATTTCAATATCCTCGTCACGTAATTGCTGAGATTTCATTGAATCAGTAAATACAATTTGATGTTATGTGTCAACATTCGTATTAATAATGATTTTGAAAGATGATCTAAACGCAAACCATATTGATCATTTTAATTTCGACGGACGTATGCATTTTGTCATCGTTCGTTCTCCTGTGCCCATGAAAATGAAACATTCGTTCTATGTGATATTAATTTTCTATTACAAATTTGATTGGATTTTATTTTAGTTTGATAGAGCTAAAGTCTCGTTAACATCGTTAATAAGGCGTAAAAAAAGATTTAACGAGAGCCTAATTATATCGTATCAAGGAGCAGAAATTATAAATTTATAATGAGAGAAAATTATTGTAGCGATATATGTGTGTGTGTGTGTGTGTAATATATTTCGATTGAAGCGCGGGTGATTTTCGTTTTACATAAATGACACACGTGTATATAATTAACTTAATTTCACGAGATATGCCGGCTCCGATAACTCAATTACGAAAATAGAATATTTTGATTCTATCAATTTATTAACATTCGCGAAATAATTAAAATGTAATAACAACGATAGTGCATAATAATTTGGTAATTATATTTGCCAGTAATTCCACGGTATAATCAGTTTACTCATAAAAGTAAAAATCGTCTGTAGATGATAATGAATTATGTATATTATATATTAATTCGCTCCAACCGTGAACGGAATAGAATTGGTAATTTAGCATTTTAACAAATGGCGCTTCTGTAAAATTCTTTAAAGCCAAAACGTTGAAAAACAATTTATATATCTTCTAGAATGAAACATTTCATCTTACAAGTAGAAAAACTACAAATATATTAATTCATTAAATTCTTCACATGATTCTGGCAAAGATTTCAATATTTCGTCTGAACCACAATTGCCGCAACCACTTGCGAATTTGATTCGTCCACGTCTACAATCATCCGCTGCAATTCTAAACAAAAAGAAAAGAACGAATCCTCTCTGTCGAAAAAAACACAGTTTTTAGTTTCTCTGAGAGGCAACTAATTCGTCGAACCTACGTAGCAGTAAACCAAGTTATGCAAGTTATCAATGCGAAACACTTTCCGAAAGCACTTCGCTCTCGCGTACTTTCGCCATCGTAAAACTCGTTATTTAGAATTTCCGATCTGACGGAGATGCATGAATTATAAATACTGTTTGCTCGTTAATTCATGAGAGAACCCCCCCCCCCCCTCCCTCCGTCACTGTCCGATGGGAAAAAAAATCCCTGTCACACTGTGAGAGAGTCGCGATAGAATCGGTCACACGGTCTGCCATTTTCCATTGACGCTTCAAAATAATAAAAAAGCCAGATATAAAGAGTAATAAAGTTATCCGACTTGTATGTATGGGTATCGTCCTCTCTGCTTCGTCGTTTAATGGTAAAGAACTCGAGCGTAACGCCGGACAACTCGAGGGCTCTTGCTGGAGAAGGGAGGTCGGTGAAAAAGAAGAGCTCGCCGATTTTAAGGTACACGGGTGTCGGGAACTCTTGAAAAATGTCCTAATGTAAATTAATGGGCCAAAAGTTTAGCCGGGAGGGGTCCAACGCGAAAGAAACACAGGTGGTAGAGCGGAACAAGGTTGTAGGGAGTGGAGAACGGGGCGGGGGATGAAGAGGGACAGAGAGAGAAAGAGAAGGAAGAGAGTGCATCGAAAGTATACTATAATCTAACGTTTTCGAAGAAGTTGGTGGAAAGTGCAGAGGTGAGTCTCCCCGTTTCTTACTGGGGAGGGCATTAAACGATCCACTGGGTCGCACTTTATCGATTGTGTCGTCCATCCGACGACGAGATGCCGACTTACGATTGAGCGCTCGTCATTTGTTTCACCTCAACCGTCGTTTTTTAGGTTAGGAGCTATTGGAAACTCATCGAAACCGTGGATTTTATAACATGAGGTTAAGGGTAAGGTAACGGTTGTAACATGTATGTGCTGCAACTCAGCGTGGCAAATCAGGAATTTAATTCCACTTAGAAAACTCCAAAGGCGCCTTATAAATTTGGGTCAGTCTCAAGTGTCCTTTTTTCTTTTTTTTTTTTCTTAAATTTTGCACGATTAGCTTCCAACGTGTAAATAGGCAGTAACGTTACGAGGTAATAAAGTAAATTTTGTAGTAATCCCTAATAAACTCTTGGAGTATAATCGCAAGTACTTAGAAGTACAATTAAGCATTTGAATTTGAAGAATGAAAAGCTGAAACATTTCGTACGGGCACTTTCAAACGACAGAGAGACAGGGTCGACACGTTACAGATACGAAAGCGACGAAAACGAAAAAAGAAGGGTGAAAAATGTTCTATATTAAGATAAATAAATAAATGTTCTGTGTTAGTTTGCCGAAGCAAAGAGTTCTACAAATAAAGAACTGAACGTAACTTTGTTTCAAACACAAGGAAAAACCGTCAGAAAAGCTGAAATAAAATGGCGATTTCACCCCAGGAAAACCACTGGCCCGCGAAAGGTTAACTTACTTTATACATAAGAACATTACATGGCTTTTCCCAATCGCACGATTCAACGCTCCAAGTGATTTTTCCCTCGAAGAAAATCACAAGGCATCGGTGGCAACGATTTGCGAACCGCTTTTATCGTCGAGCTTTCAGCCTCGGGTACGGCTCTTTTATCGGCATAAGCACTCGAAAAATATTCTTCGTCTTTTCATTCTGCCTCTGCCACACAGAGTTTCACCACGCGTAAGTTAATAAAACTGATAATTGAAAGTAACTTGTCAATCTAAAATTACATATACTATCACGTGCATCGTTCGTTAAGGTTTTTTAAAATATTTCTGTTAAACGAAAAAGATACAGAGCTGGCGGAGCAACAAGTTTCACATTTACGAACACCACATTTACAACTTTCCTACTCCGTAAATGTCTCCAATATTTTTAATTAACATAATTATAACATTTTAATATTTTCGATACGTAACTGAGCATAATATACGCAGTTAATTGAAATTAAAATACGAAGTGACTCTGTAAACAGGTTTCTGTTTGAATAAACAGTGGAAATTAATTATTACCGAAAATGCCTCTATCTTTCCCGTGATCGCGAAGGGAAATCAACTGAATCGCGCCGTAATATTTTATTACCGCCAGTTACGACGCTCGTGACGCGTAAAAGGATTTCATCAAAAATGAACAAGCGCTCAATAAGCTCTCGCTCGTTCCTTGCAAACGTGAAATCACACGTTATACCTACACGCCGTGGTTCTCGGAAGGGAGGCTTCTTGCAGGCCAAGATTCACGAAATACAGACGACATGGTCTTTTTACGACGAGGAGGACGCGTAACAGATGCATCGTGCCTTGCAATAAAGGCACAAACTCTTTCGTGGAGTTCTCTGTCGGAGGGTGAACCACCGACAGAGATTCGAAGCAGAAATGGGATCAGAAAGGATGCTGCGAGAAGAGAAACAAACAGATGGATCCACCGAGTTGTGCGAAGGTTCAATTAAACTCGGTAAAAACAGCCAGCGAAGAACCTGGTAACCTTCCTGGAAGTAACTAGCGACCTCAAGTTTTACAACCGACGCGCTCGCTTCGTTTTTAAAGCCCGCGAGCGCGAATTGCGCTCGTGTTTTGCCATTGTGGACACCTTGCACGTTGCTCTCGTAGAAATCTGTGCGGACAAATTGCCACGACAAAACAAACTCCTCGCAAATTTATCGCCAATTATTACTGTGCAATTTGCCGAACAAGTGGTTCGATATTATTTAATCTACTGATTCTACGAATGCATATATATATATATATATATATATATGAAGAAAATGTATGTCTTATTGGGTATATATAATCCATATATTTACAACTATTAATGTAATTATCTATAACTATTAAAATAGAAATTTATAATTATTAAAGTAGTAGTTATTTGAACTAATTAAGGTAATTACTGGAAAAGAAAATATTCTCATTGCTCGTGTTTTATTTTCGGTACACTAAAAGATCTTTTATTTATTTAAATATGTTTCGTGCATAGGAGAAAATTTTAATGAACGATCTCATCGCTTTTTCGTCATCTCAGCCAATAAATACGAACGTGCGGGGCAATTATCTGTAAAATATGTTTCAACAGTCCTGCTGATAGAAAACTAATTAATTTCGCACTGCGAAATTCATCAGAATGAATTAATTTCTTCGCGACTTGGCGTTCGTACCGTTGGTTACACTGAAGAAGACGTGACAGCAAATATGTCGTTAATTAACAAATGTAATTACCATTTGAATAATTCAAATTGTCATCATTGTGCAGTAACGTCCATGATTAGTTGTTCACGGGTGGTACCGGAGTTTCCGAGAGAACGAAAACTCAGTTCCGGAGTTCGCAAGATAGAGACGAACGAATCAATTAGAGCAATTCCAAGTCATTGTTCCAGCCTGACTTCATCACGATATCATTCTCACGTATGCGTGGCTTTGATTGCGTGAGAAATATGATAATTATACGTTTGAATGGCATCGTTTTCATGAATGCCATATCAAATGAAAGAAGAATCTGTTTCAAGGTTCTTACCTTGTATGTAAAATACAACCTTAAAAAACTTAAAATGAGAATTTTAAACGAAAGGGAACGAACGACTCTGACAGTTTCGTTAAATTTTTAATTGAAACCTTTGAAACCAGTGCGAAATGATACTTTGAATCTGTTTATGCTGTACTTTATTTTGGTTACAATGATTGACACTGACGCCCAAATTTAATATTTTGCGCGTAATATCTTGTCGAGTAATATCGCAGTAAATTATTTATGTCACGTATTGTGGCGTTAAAAATATTTCACAATCAAAATAAATCTAAATCTTTTCGATGTCGCGTAATTTTCAAAATTATCACGCACGTTTCATTCGGTTCGAAAATGAATTTATGGCGAGATAAACGAAAAATATAGATGGAAATAGTTTCAATTAAATAACACGAGTGTTCATCAAACGTATTACATGGGAGAAAGTTCTGAATATCGAAATAACCAACTTTGAAACGAAACGTAATGGAATAAACTCTCCAATTATAATATTCTTCCCTTTCAAAGTACCTACCAAGCACACGAAAACAATCAACTGTACTTTCGTCGATAAATCAACGCGGCATAAAACGAATCAACGTGACAGGAAAAAAGGATTTTCCAGGGTGACTTTTCCACTTCATCCGACTTGCAAAAAAAACAAAAAAAAAAAAAGAAGAATCCGGATCGTGTTTCGATGCACAGAAATCGGTTGGAGGGATGAAGGGGTTGTCAGCCGTAGAACAAACATCGGCTACTTTGTCGGGAAACATCTCAGGTAGGACACAGGAGGTTATGTATGCGTTGCTCTAAGCAAAGTTTACACATACTGGAATACTAGGCAGGAGGCGAGCACGAAGCGAACGCGACGGTTCTATAGCGTTCTCATCGTTTTTCACCGTCACTTCGTTAGTACAGCGGCGAGTGTTTCCGCGAAGCGGAATTCCGCCGCCTTAACGTCCTTATCCCATAATTACATCCAACCGCGGCCGATGTTTTCGTTTTGATTGGCCGAGGGATTGTCGTATATCTCCGATACCTGATGAGAGAAGACAGTGCCGCGCGCGCAACAAGATCGTGGAATATACGCGTGAATCAACGAACGTCCAGCAACCGAGATATCGCCTTTTTTCCCTCCTTCCTTGTCAGAAAATTACAGCGTGTTAACCTATCACAGTGGGCTTTCACGTGGCAAAAAGCGGCGCCCCTAAGCGTAAGGTGACGCTCAGTGTAAATCGACAAGTGAATGGGCGAATGGTACATACACACATACACACACACACACACAGGCTGAAAAATCAAATTAATTAGAGACCGTGGCGAGCCGGGGTGGGGATCGAATTAATAACAGGATCGATAAATTACCGTATGCGCGCGCGGTTCCCGGGCATAATACGTGCTACGAATTACCGAACCGGGCGATTTAAAACGCTTTACGCGCCCATAAACGTTGGCGGGAAAAAAATTCGAGACGTTTATACCGCAAACATTAAACCACCACGCGGTTCCCATAGTTTGTTGTACTTGCCGGTGTGCGCTTCGAATTTTATTCGGTGCGGGGTTCGGCGTTGCGGAACGAGCTAGCCAATTTTTCTTTTCTCTTTTTTTTCCTTTTTTTTTTATTTATTTCGAATAACGAGCGAGAATTTTTGAGGCGTGACATTGTGTGTTGCGATTAACTATCGCAATACGATGGTATTCCGAATGAAAAGATTCAGAATTTGATATTTAATTCCTAATTTATAGAATTTCGTGGCTGACACAAAAATCGGAATTGTTCGCGCGGAATTGGATCCTAAAGCGAAAGCCGAGTAAAACGAGTGTCTGGGAGATAGCATTTCAATTAACTGTCGATAAACTCGCTATTAATCTTTCGCAAAACCGACGCGAGGAGGAACAAACGCTTGCACAACGCGGTAATACGTAATCAATAGCTCAATTGTTAACGTATTAATTAAGCTGCCCTATATTGTACGATACAATAACATATGTTTCGCAATAATATCGATTCGACCGAAAGATCTATTAAGCCGCTACAACGTGAGCCGGAGGTGTTGTATACAACTGGATTAACAGGACACGTCCTTTTTATAAAACGACAAAATGCAAACGATATTTTCGATGTTCCAGCAATTCTGCAATTTTCATCCACCAATTTCCATTTCACTTCATAATCCTTCACGACCAAAATTTTTATACCAACGTCATTATTCAATAGCCATTGATAAAAAAAAATTTTTTCAAAATTCGCAGCTTCTCAGCTGCGTGGAATATGTTGTTACTTGTATCCGTACGGCGCGGCGTCCTCGAGCGAACGGTATACATTGAAAATCGTCGTATCGTGAAAGCCAACTGGATCCATTGACGCGCGTGAAATAACCGTGCGATAAAAAAGGGAGCACGAACTATATCCTTGTATAGAGCGTGAGTGAGTAGCATAAAGGTACTTGGTCGCTTTTATCGAAGAATACTTGGGCGTGACCCAAGTATTCAACTGTTCGACTACTTCTCTTCGGCTTCTTTAGCTGCAGCCTAGTCGATCTATATTTTCCAGAGCGGCAATATTAGGGACACCAGAGGGGGCGGGGGGTGGGGGAGGAGGCCATTTCCTCCCTTTGTCATCCTTCCTTGACCACTCTGTTTTCTATCTCTTTTCACCGATTCGACACTCTGGTCACCGGTCGCGTCTTCCATCGAGATACACGCGCGTTTTTACGTGTAACGTGTTGGAAAAATAAGAGGGAATATAATATCGTGAAAAGGTAATACCAGGTAAACACCATGTTTAATTAATCCCATTAACGGACCACCATTTACCCAAATTTAGACATCCAGTCTTCGTCCCGATTGGATTATCACAATGGAATTTTAATAAAGGCTGTTATTACCACGGCGAAGCGTGCATCCTTGATCGTAATAAATAGATCAAACAAGCGTTATTAAGGAAGGTTATTAAGATGGTTAAACTTAGAATATGAACGGTTATATTTGAGACGGTTAAACTTAGAACAACTGCATTTCTCGACCGTCCTTAAGAAGATTCATTGTATTGCAGTATATTGTTCTGACAATATGATCAAAGCTACGCTTTTTTTTTTTTTTAATATTAATGGTAATTTCTCAATTTCAAAAGAGACTATTAGTATTATTACTTAGACTATTGTATACAATTTTCGAGAACGTGACAATTAAATTGGCCGATTCATTGACAAGCAAACATACATGAGAAATAAACGTTTACGTAGCAAATAACAGTTGGAAATAAGTAGAGGCGAGAAAGTTGAGAATTTTATCGCGAATATGATTTCCACGATGGCCTTTTCGATCACTGGCATCGCGCCACACGTTACTTGGCGAACATGTCCTTCACGCACCAATGGTAACAAATGCTCGCCGCTTCGTGGAAAACTTTGGCGAAGCGCAAGGCGTAACGGAATCCTTACGTGCTAAATATAGAGATGTCAACTAAACTCAGGGATGCTATGAACAGTTAGAAACAGAATACTCGATGTGAATACGGTTCCACGTAACGTGTAGTATGTAAATACTGCTCCACCTAATGTGAAGCGTTAGGCTACAAAGCTAACGCTTGCAAACGTAATTCTTCGTCAAGTGGTAACTACTTTCAATCGAAAAATTGCTTACGTAAATCAATTACATACTACGGCTGCTTCTTTGGTGAATTTTTATTTCTCGACTATTATTTTCTTAGTTTTACTTTTAAAAAAATAAGCTGACGCTTTACTTTTGTATTTCCACATATGTGTATTATGTTTCATGTTTACTTGCTCATTCGTTACAACCTAAAAAAGAAACATAATGGGATGTGAATCGTCAGAAATTTATTAATCGTCTTACGATTCTTCGTTTATCTTAAACGAGACGCTGCACGCTCGTTTATCCAGCCGTTATCCTAACCGACTACAAGAGAAATTTCATTGATCTATGATACGTTGGTGTTTCAAGATCGTTTAAAGTTTCTCTTCGTTAGGCAACAGCAAGATATTCCGCACTTGAAAACTTCGCAACTTCCAGAATGAACTTCCAAGTCTTGTGAGGCGTTTCGGTCGCTTACAGGGATACGGATGTGGTTTCAGCATGATGATGCTTCTGGTCATAACGACCGCAGGGTTCGAGAAACGCTGAACAACGCGTTTTCTGGTCGTTGGATAGGAAGGAGGATGTAGGATATCCTCTCCAAGAATTCCCAGATTTCGTGTAGGCTCACATTTCTTTTTCTCGTCGCGTGTTCTGCTGCTCGTATCATTAACGTCTGGCCAACAAATTACTGGAAAAAAAAAAAACATTTCAGAATGGCTACGACTATCCGTCAGGAACGCAGGAAGGTAACGCATCGATACTCAAGGTCATTCATAGATGGAACCTCGAAAGTAAAGTGTCATCCTTGTGTCTTTTTTTCCCAGAAATTTTATAAATTCAACTTTCAGCTTTTTACAAAAGCTACAACGAATCGGTAAGTGAAAAAATGGACAAGGAAATAAATAAAAATCTCACTTCGTTAACGACTTCAGCTTGCGAAATAAAAATTTACCAGTTCCTCGAACGTTGGCAAGCGAAAGGTCAAAATGAGCTACTATTTAAGCTTGTTTATTAATTAAGAATATGTCTAAGATGTTGCTTCGAAGCCAGCCATACGATAGCACGAGGATGCGAGAAACACATCGAGCAGTTAGGGTAGTACTTAAAGTAATGGCTTAAAATAGATTAACTCGATCTCACGCGGCCAGATCAGAACGTCTTCTTTTTTTTTCTTCTTCTTCTGCTTCTCTCGTATGATTTCAACAGGATACGCTCGCGATCGTCAGGACGAATCGTTATTGCGCACCTGAGTAAAATTAGCGATTTACAATTAATTTGAAAAACATCGAACGACGCTCGTATCTATTAATTTCCCCGATGCTGAGCACGAAGGTTCACCTTTGTTATAGAGAGAGATTGCAGGTTGCGGAAAATATAATTATAGAGGGGAAATGTCCATAACCGGACTTTTTTTTCGTCGGGGATTGTATATTTTTAGCGTCATTCACACCCATTAAAACTCCTCGCAGCCGGCCTCTCAATGTTTATTGGAATTCCTCCGGCTCGATTTTTCTCGAAGCCGGAGTCCGCCGCTTCCAGAACGATATGGGACGAATAAAATCTGAAAGTCTCTCGTGCACAACTGAATCGCAGGACACGGCCGTTGTTTCCCTCTTTGCGAAACAATCACGACGAGATAGTTCAGTGCTTCTCACTGAATCAAATTCGCCGTGTATCATCATGGCGATTTTAACGCGATCTCTCAGAGGAGGAGGAGGAGGAGGAGGGGAAGAAAAGGAACGACTCGCGACTCGGCATCTCCGGCGGCGGTACGTGTTCGCGAGTAGAGCAAAGGCGCATCGACACTCTCGTCTCGCCGACAGTGTTCTCACAGGAGAAACCAATGGGAACGCGCGGGGCTCTCGATATTCCTCCTAATTATTGGGTCTGGTGGCTATCGAAGACGCCAGGGACGTCATTTCGATGCGGCCGTTATCGGGAAAGCTGGCAGGAGGCTGCGGCGGACGTGACAAAGGAAATAAGAAGGCTGCGCTCTAAGGTAAATCTAAGACTACTTGTTATTTAGTAGGAACCTCCAAGCTTTGAGACGCCGCGGTACTCCAGAAGCGCGCGCCGAGCCAGGGAAACGAGAGAGTCCAACTTGAGGAAGAAGGTGGCGAAGGTGGCGGAGAGACGCCGATGGAAAAGGAGGGGAGAAGGAACTGGATAGGGAACGGAGCTGGATGAGAAAGAGAGGCGAACCGGAGAAGGAAGCACTGGGAGGCACTTTACTCTGATGCGTGTATACTGGGTGTTTCCTATCATGGGAAGCATCGCGAGCGTCATTACGACGCGTGGAAATGCGAAGAATTGCTCCGCCAAATGTCACGAAATTTTTGAATGACGTTCCATTGAAATTCGGACGAGTTCGTGCGACTAAATTTTAAATTGCTGCTCGATGATTAGAAATTTATAAGTATACGGATTCGTATACGGTGATGTTTGACGTATATTTAAGAATCCGCGACAAACGAGCTACTTCATAAACAATGGTGGACAGAATATTATAAAAATCGAAAATTCTTCTTTAAATTAAGAGAATTCATTTATTTCATTCTTGTCTAACTTGAAGTATGATCCCGACCGTCGGTTATTCGGTTTAGTTGGATGCCGTATTCGCAAAACGACTCCGTGTGTCTGAACTCCATCTATTGGAACGAAATGCTTCCTAGTGTCTGACTAAATGAGCTTCTACCGACTCTATCTACTTATCTGAGCGTAAACCTCTACCAATAGACGAACGAAAACTGATAGCAGGTAGATGTTTGTTGAACGAATTCAAAGTTACACGGAATACCAGAATATAATCGTAACGCCAAATATCTCCATCTGTCTGTCTTGCTACTGTCAAAAACTTTTCAACTCTATTCACTTCGCCATTGCGCGATTCTCAATGATTAATGTACTTCTGTCGACTGAATCTACTTATCTGAACACGAATGAAAAATCACAATGAAATGAATCTCTCCTTCCTCTATTAGAATGAAATTTTACTTACCGTCTCCGATTGCATCTACTTATTTCGACTCCTATTATACGATCGACAATTCTTATCACGTAATTAAGACATCATCTATGTCTGCTAGACATTTAATTAGATTCAACATCTAATTAAATGATTAAACCTCTGTCGATTAAATCTATTTGTCTGAGCATGGATGAAAAGTCAGATAATGAAGTGGATCAATGAGTGACTCTCTTCCTCTATATTATTTATTGTCCGACTCTGCCTACTAAACCTAATTATTGGAACTCCTATACAATCAATTCTTATCACGTAATCATCCATGTCTACTTGTCTTGCGTTATCACAGTATTCTCAATAATTCGACATTTAATTAAATGAACAAAATGAACTTCCGTCGTTTGAATCCATTTATCTGAACATGAACGAAGTATCGCAATGAAGTGGATCAGTGATTAACTTCTCCTATTATTAGAACGAAAGTTTACTTACTGTCTGATTTCTGAATCTAATTACCTGAACCCCTATTATACAATCAATAATTCTTACGCTGCTTGTCTTCAGCTATTACGGTATTTTCAATGCTTCAACAACTACATGTTTAGCGTCTGATTAATTGAAATTAAATTCTCTGTCGTCTGAATCTGTTCATCTGAAAATGAATGAAAACTCACAAAGACTATAATAAATCTTATTCCGAGTGTGAAGAAACTTCCCATATAACCTGTCAAATGCTTTTCAATTTCCAATTCTAACTCCGTTCAAACTGTTACTCGCCTCTCGACGACAATCTCAACAGCTGTTAACTCCACTTAATCTCGCTGCTGGTATGGACACCATACCATGAGATGTAAACAAACTGAGCGATTTTTATGAGCCAGTCACGGTACACCGCGTGAGCGATGCGGGCCACGGCAGTGAAGAGTTCACGCGTTTGCGTACAGTACAAGGATACACCCTGTAGATTGTGGGCGCCTAAGCAGCGAGAGCAGCGTCGGCTGAATGGTAGGCTGGTACCTCCTATACTTGCTTACGTTACGTACGTAGCGTACATACGTAGATCGCGGCTGCGCCGGTAACATCGCTAACGTAGGTACACACGTATGTACGTATGTACGTATGTACATATGTACGCGCGGGCCGTGCACACCAAGCTGAAGGAGGTTCGTTGACCGCCGCTGAGACTTCTCTCTTCCTTTATCGCTCTATCTGTCATTCCGTCTCTCTCGCCGTCGTTGTCTACCAGCCTTCCTTCCGTCTTCCTTTCTCCGTCAAGACTTCACCGCGACCTTGGCGATTCAATGCCCGCACCAGATAACTCCCCTTTCCAGATAATAGATTATTTCATACGTGTAACTAGTCGTTGGTAGCGGCCTCTCCTTCTCCCTCTCCCTCTCTCTATCGCTCCTACCAACCGTGTATCTACTGGCTACTCTCTTTCGCTTTCTCCTTTCCCCTCCCGCCGATTCTTCCTGATAACTCGCTTGGAGAACCGCGCGAACGAGCGACCGATGCGCGAGCATGTATACCATGCACGCTATACATACTTATACCGAGTGAAGAGAAACTGATGTATTTTCTAGAGAAGTTAGCTGCGTTTCTTTCTCTCTCTCTCTCTCTCTCTTTCTCTTTTTCGAGAATTTTTTTTTTTTGTTTTGTTTCTTTTCACTGCGCAATGTGGAAAAACACACACAGAGTATTTGAGCATTTTTCAATCGTCAACTATTGCTATTTCATTTTACTTTTCAAATTCTTCGAACTTCCTTCGCCCCTTTCCTTTTCTTCTTTACTTTTCCTTTCGTTTCTTTTCGTTAATTGAATCCTTGTACATTCCATTTTTCTTTCTCTCTCTTCCTGTCGAGATCCCATTTTGTTATTAATTAGATTCTCAAAAGTGTGAGTGACCGCGATCTATTGACGATACCAATCGTCTTGTAATTGGGAAATCTTGATAATTAGAAAATTTTCGTTCGATTCGAGGAGGATTGGGACTTTTTTGTTCCGTTCGGTTGGAAACATTGTTCTTCACATGTAGATTAGTACTTGTCTTATCCAGGCTGAAGAAACTACCGCAAAGTGTTGTGATGCCAGTTAAGCTAACTTCTAATTAAGTGCGACGAGAACTGTTAAAGCAAGTTCAAGTTGTAGCTAAGCGCTGTGAACACTATTAAACTATACACCGGAATCAAGTCTAGTTTCTATTAAGCAACACGCAGCTATGCGAAATGATAATCCCGCGTGTCGTTTTTCATTTCGGTTGGAAATAAAAATATTCTTGTTGGAAAAATAAACAAAGAAATCTGAATTAATAATGTAAATAATACTAGTTGAAAATGCTTGCGATACGTCTCGTGACAAAAGATACTAGATAAAACTAATTTGTGACTTTTGGTCGTTTTCCATCCTCGTTGAATTCACGCGAGCGTTTGCCAATTCTAAATACAGCATAATCTCGAGACGATTATCTATATCGAGAGGCATAAATAATTAATGCGCGGCCTGTTACTAACGAAATAGTAAATGCATTATGCGCGGAATCAGGTTCTGTTTAAAACTGAGTGAGCATGTCGAACACATTAATATCGTTATCGGATATAACACGATCAAACGACTGGCCTGTTGCCTTTTTTCCAATTCGAACGGGTTTTGCGTTTCTTTTCCGCGTATTGTCGGACAACCGCAATTAAGAAGCTGAATGAGAAACGCATTTAGCCGCGGACTTCTTTTTTTTTTCTTTTTGCTCCCAGAAGAATCGGAAACAGGAGTCGCTCGATTCAAAAGAAATAAGATTCCGGTTTGCCATTCTAATGAGGGAACCGAACGTGGTACATTCGTGAAATGAAGAAGCGAAACCTCGTCGTTCCTCTATATTTAGACATCTGTCCGTGATACGAGATTAAAATAGAAACTACGAGACGAGTAAGAGATAATTACAAAAGTTTGAAAATAAAATTGTTGACGAAAAAAACTGCAACGTAATCCGTCCAAAATGGAATTCATTTCTTTTCAAAATTTCACCTTGGAATTGGAATTTTTTTCTGTTATACTGTCACAATTTTCTGTCTGGTAGCTGATCAATTTCAAATTAAAAAAAAATCATTAAATTTTGATTTTTACGATCTATAAGCAGCATCCAGTAATGAGATTTGCTGAAAATATTGAATATTTTCTGTGTTATTTAAAAGTCATTATTTTCGATGTACAATGATGCTTCAATCGTTTGTAACAATTTTTCATTTAATTAATTTGTTCTTTGTCTTCTACATAGATGGTACGTATGCTATTTTTTGCAAAATTAATCCTTTAACGTAAAATTTATTTTACGCACTTTGTGTTAATAATCAAAACAATGAAATTTCAAAATATTTTACATCGCAATGAAAGAACAGTTGTACAGAGTAACCATTCAAACCTCCAAAGGCCATTTTTTTTTTAAACGGAACGATATATCTTTTCTATCCACGAATGAATGCAGCTCAATATTTTTTTATAAAGAATAAAATATTATATTACAACAATACAATTTGAAATATTAATCGTGTCGAAAAATTATTAGTTTCAGAAATATCTTTATTTCAATTCTGTGAAATCTATCATATCAAATCTGTCTTTTCTGTGCTTCACTGCCATACTGTGTTCGAATAATTTTTGATCAATATCTACAATAATAATAATGAAAAAAAAAAAAAACAATAGAATCCAAAAATTGAAAGAAAGCAAAGTTACGGCCGCCGATTTTCTCCCTCTGTCTCTTCCTTTTCTTTTTCTCTTACTTCGCTGGAATTTCGATTATGTCGACGTCCGTGCGTCAAAAGTTAACCCCCCTAATCGGAAATAGCTGACGCCAATCGCTTGCACCAGGAATTTTTCATCATCGTTCGAACGTTCCACATGTGTGAAGAAGAATTCGGCTTTCGTTATTGGGCGAGTGAGGAGAGGGGGTGGGGGGCTTATATCACTGCGTTTCATACGTTATCGGATGTTTACAGCTTTTTCAGATAGATCCATTCGAGTGTATCCGAATCTTTCTACGTAACTCCGGTGCTCCAGCTGCTGTGAACTGTCGCACCCTTGTCTCAGCCCCAACATTTTTACATTTCACGTATTACAATAGGATTTCGATGTCTATTGTCATCTGCACGTCGGTTGTTCTTTACACCGCGGCACTGTGTGAGAGAAATTGTTACCGCGAATGAAACTGATCGAAATGTTAATTCGTAAATGGCTGGCGTTCATCCTCTTTCACTTAAATCGCGCTGTTTCTCGGTATTGAGGTTAAGATTACGATATAAATTTGAATTGGCGAGATTTCGTGATAAAATTTTCTGCAAAAAGAATAACCGAAGTATAAAGTATTTACAGCATTACATCTGACTAATATAAGATGACCTTTAAACTCTTCAAAGTTTCTGAAATTTCATTCCTCCGTGATTTAAATGAATTTTAATTGCAATACTTATGTACACTGGAACAGAATTTCCATAAATGATTGTTGAGAATAGCCAAGAGAAGAATTTCGCAAATCTTTTAAACGTGTCGCTTTATGTAAATAGTGTTTGCATTTTATTAAACTACCAATAACCTGATAATCGAAAGACCATGTACCACGAAAAATATTAAATTTCTTCAAGAAGAAAGTGTGACGCGCTGGAAATTTAAGAGACTATATGTATAATATATTCCCAAGTTAAATCCTGCTCGCGACATTCCTCGATTCCGCGCTAAAGGCGCTTGTAATTGTCTCGTCTGCGCGAACTTTGTGTGCACATGTCCGACATCTTTCGCCGAGTTACGTTTCCGTGAATGCGTTGCTCGCAAACTTATCGCGAAAGCATCGAGATTATCAGACAGCGAGCCATAAACCGAAACATAAACGAGCCATTCCAGTTTCTGTAACGTTGCGGAATTCTGATTAGTTAATATTTCTTTTTTCTTTATTATGATAAGAAGGACAAGAAGATCGCAGTTAATTTCTCCGTTTTAATAAATTTGAAACCCGGACTAGAAGATATCCATTATAAGACAAATTGTGGCGACAAAATGTAAGAACGATAGGAAAAGGGAATATTTCATTCACAATTTGTGGTATCCTGACAACAATTGTAAAATTATGTATTACAAAATTACAATTATATTAAATTATACATTATAGAACTAAATATTATATATTATAAAATTAAATATTGTATATTATATTAAATTATATATTATAAAATTAAAACGAGATATTCACACAAATAAGAACGTTGGAAAAAGCGTCTCTCGTCAGAGATGAATGAAAAATTAAGAATGACAGAGTGACGAAACAATACAAACGAAAGAGAGAGAGAGAGAGAGAGAGAGAGAGAAGAAAAGAAGAAACTCGTAGGAAAGTTCTCAAGCAAAAAGAAGGATAACACTGTCTGCTAACGAACCGCGAATACACTGCTTCAGGTGTAACTTAATTACCCGATAATGCAGTTATACATAGGTTTCCACCGAAGTGCAACCATAATGTGTTACGTGGTCACAAATTGATTGTAAAACGTTTTCCGGGGTACGCGATAACTGTAAAGTGGTGGTCATTGTTTGGCAAATAAAAGCAGGACGTGTTACGTAGTCTTGCGGTAATTGTCGTCACTTATTACGTTGTCGACCGTTTCGAAACGGAAGTGGCCGCGGACTCATGCGATTTGTCGCCAGCTTGTTTACGCGAAAGCAAAACGATCGCTTCGCGCAAACGATGGAGGAGAGGGAGGAAGAAAAAAGAAGAAGAAGAAGAAGAAAAGAGAACGCGAACGAAAGTTCTTCGCATCCGCGTAATACAGTCCATTCTGCATTATGCAAACGGTACGAATCGAACAGAGCTGAATAAACAAGATATCTTATTCCATCTTACTTTAGCCGCGTAATGTATCGAGATGTATTCGCTGGGGCGTAGATATTTCGATGGATGTGTTTCCAACGGAACTAACGTCGAATGTAAATCGTGGAATAATTCATCATCGAGGGCAGGGGAAGTTGACGATCTAAACTGGCCCCCTTACGTAAGAAATTTGACGTGTGAATCCGTGTGCGTGCCATACACAGTGGTTCGTGAAATTATTTGAACACAGGTGCTTGTACAGGTTCTTTATGGTTATGCACGTTGTACGAAATAGCTTTAAATTTTATTATGTAGGTAGTATTATGTTGGTGAATTTTCAAACGAATCTGGAAATGTGCGTGGAGGTACATGTTTCGCAGAGATCGTGCAAATATTTAAACAGTTAATCGTATTAATGGCGTTAAGTATCTGATGGTATCCAATTCACGGATTTAACACCATTCACCTGTTGTATGCCTATTTTCCGATTAGTTTCAAATTTGATCAGTACAACTACGAGAATCGTATCTCGTTGCAGTATTATACTACACGAGCCACTACATTACGCAACAAAATAATAGTAAAGATATTCGAAGAGCAATTTGGACAGATAATATTAAACTGTTCCCAAATTTCTCCTAAAGTTTCCTGAAATTACTCGAAAATCAAAAATGTGTCAATTCAAAGTTCTCGTATCTTAAAAGAATATCAGAAAGAGATATTCTGCTTTTCAGAGTGCAACTTGCGAATTTCGTCGCTATCGAAACTAAAAAAAAAAAAAAAAAAAAGAAAAAAGAAAAAAAAAGAAAAACGCAAGGCAAAATGTTTGTAAACCGAGGAGAAAGAGAGAGACACCCGGATGGTTTCGGTGGATGTTTCTTTGGCTGTCACGTAATCGGTTAGCAGACGACGGTCTGGAGGCAGCGGTCTCGCGGAAACCGCACGCCAAGGCCGTGATCGCCCGCGGGGAAAAACGTGGCAACGCGGAAAAGCACGGTACAAGGAACCCACCGTGTGCACCGACCTTAATGCAAATTCACTGGCGGCGTTCGTTCTGTCTCCTTCGTCCTCGACCCTCCTCGTTTCGCCTCGTGCATCCTCCTCTCGTTAGCCGATCGTACGACGAAACTGATCGCGCCGCAGGGACGTCGAGACCGCGCGCTTGCGAGGATGAGAACGCGATTGAACATCCGGAGTCACGGCGTTTCTTTCAACTCTCTTCCGCTTCTTCCTCTTTCCGGCTTACGTGTAGCGAACGTTCGCGCCAACGTCCTTGCCACTCCACTCTGCTCTGCTCTGCTCTGCTCTGCTCTGCTCGTTCACTCCCGTTCCAACCAGTCCTCGTTCTCTTCGATTAATGTTAAAAGTTCGAAACGTTCGTTTCGATTCACCCGACAATTGTGCGTGATACGATTCGGTATTTGGGATTCACTCTGACTTATTTCATTTCAGTTTAGGTTTCGTCTATTCTATCTATCGTCAAAATCTCCTGTTAAATCAAGCCCTGTCGCTGGAATTTCATGGTTACATTTTATTACATTGAAACGAGAAAATCGAAGCGTAGTTATTTCGGTAGTTGGAATTTATTCCGACTATCTCATCATCAAAATTTCCATCAAGCACTATCGTGTATGGAATTCGATTACGTTTGATCACGTTACAAAGAAGAAATCAAGCACGAAGAGAAATCAACGTATACCGTTTACGGCGAAATTTTATATCTCTTCTAATTTCGCGAAACAAGGCTGATATACCGATTAATAAAAATTGGGAAGAATTTCTCAATTAACTTTGCCTATCATTCGCGTACACATTTTTAAGGAATGAATTTTTCAAGGCGATTCGATTTGATATTACAAGTATGATTTATCGGTTGCATTACAGTTTTTTTCTTTTTGATAAAAAATAAATTGAAACCCGGTTTTGGATTCAAAATATCTTAATTATCATCGTTGTTTGGCACGGAATTTATTGAGCGATAAATTTAATTGTTGCTCTTATTATTAGCGCATAGGAAGGATCATTTATATGGGGTATCTGCTTCGCAAGCAATAACTATTTATAGTTAATACTTCCTGTTATACGTATCTGAATGACTGATCAGATTGGATTTATATTATTCTGAATGATCGAACTCGTTACGAAGAGATGAGATGGCTGAACGCAGCTTCGCAAAAAGTGATATAAATTTATTATTGCGTTTTCCCTTTCAGGCGAATAAACGTTTTCTGTGCGTTGAATAGTTCGATTGGTATCTAAGCAAATCAAACGTATTATTATTCACCGGTGTATTTAAATGTTTCGCCTTCGCGCCAACGTTTCGACGTAAATTCTTCGTGTAACGAGAAACGCTATTTCTAATTATTTTTTAAAAAAATATATCTTCCACATTGCAGAAACACGTAAATACGAAATACGTGTTTGTAAAAGCAGGAAGTATCTACCACGAATTTTGTTCCCACGTAATTCTAATTTATTGCACATCTAACTGAGGTGGCGAAAATACTTTTTTTCATTAATATTTATGCGAAGAAACGGAGGAACATACCGACGATTGCGTATTTTGTCACGCGTGTAACAAGGTATATTAAAACGAATAACCTATAGCATCTAACAAGAGAGAGTGACAATCAAATTATTTATATTTCGACAAATTGAAATACCGTACCCCCCGCCGGAACCGTACACGTTAAAAGCAAATAATTTCAGTCGCTTTCCTTTTATTTCAAGGCGTTTCCACCATTACGCGTCGATTCGTTGCGAACAGGCGACGTACGCATGTACCTGTTTACGCGGCACGACATTATCCGTGGAGAGATAATAAAAGCGAGCGTAAAAAAGAAGCCACGTATCGCGTAAATCAGATTTTCGCGCATCGAGACTTTACGATTATTATCCCGTCGGCTGTTTTCCTCCGGTTGAATAAGTTATAAAACGTAATTGAAGGGCCCTGAATAATAATGTCCTGCGAATTAATTATGCATTGAATCGTCTTGCGTCCGTCCGTACGTGTACGCGAAATTATTCAACAAATCGCCCAGGCCAACGAACAAACGCCTGTCCAGCCGGGGTGGAAATTGGCTCTCGAACCAGTTTTAATGACGAGTGCACACGCTGGTGTTTCTGCTGGTAATTTAGCATTCATAGAGTGGGAGCGCAGGGACTGGTAAGTTTCGAATTTTCGAAAAATCGCTTTCTCGCCTCGCTGCGCGAGCGTCGCGCGCATTCGCGAATCGGTGAAAAACGTGTTTATGAAATATCTTGTCGCGTCCGCGATAATCCATAACTCGGCGATGAATATTCATCGATAATGATGATTCGTCGATCGAACAGCGCGCGATGTACCCGCCGGCGTATCACGCGTGCAAGGAACGCGTTCACTTTTCAAATTCGATGACACGCGGCTGAGTTGACTGAGCGAATAATTGAAATAGTTGTTCAATAGTTCACAAGGTTTTCGACGTGAAAACCAGTGCCGCGCAACTCGTTGAATTATTTACGAACAGGTTTATTTCTCGTTCCTCTCGCCGCTAATGACGAGGTGAACGATCTCTCTCTCTCTCTCTCTCTCTCTCTCTCTCTCTCTCTCTCTCTCTTTCTCTCTCTGGCGTTAGCGTCCTGATCTTTTAAATTTCATAAAAAAAAAGGTGGGTATTATAACGAAATACAATCGCAAAGGGACAAAGACAAGATTAAAAAGTCAAGTGTGGTAATTGACTTACGAGTTCAGCGTAACGTGTCGTGATACAGCGGAATTCTTAATGAAACAGAAACAGAAAGTAACTCTCGCAGAGGATCAAACGATCGGTTCATTCAATTTTCAAGTAAAAATTCACGAAATGAAAAGTAACTTGTTACCGCCGTAGCGATTTCCTTTCGTTAGCGTAAGTGAGTAAGCGTAGTGGAATTAATTACAATTCAGCGGTGGTATTCTATCGGATAAAAATCGGAGTTTTATTACGACAGTGATAGCTAATAAATAAAATGCGAGCGTGTACGGCAACGTGCAGCAAGTTAAATAAAACGTTGGACTAATTGTGTTGCACACACATAAGGAAGTAATATTCGCGCCTATCTTATGTAACAAATGAATGGCGCCATTCTTCGTTGTTCTCACAGGTAATTTAGCTCGCGTAAGCATGTTAAAAGAATTATACCGCGTTGTGTGAAGGACCTGGATGACCTTGATTTCTCCTTGGCGCCTCTGCGTGGAATGAAAATAATTTCATATGGCGCCCCATTATGAAACAACACGGTTTTCCAAATATTCTACATTTCTTTAAATATTTATTTATAGACACATTTTCGTCAAATTGTATAATTAGAAAGCAGACGTTCAGATATTTACGTTTATAAAATACCAAACGTTACATCTATAAAATACGAATACGAGACGTTGGATGCTAAATTTTTTAAAGTACGAACACGGTCAACAGACAATTATTAATTATTAATCTCGCGTCTGACTTCGACCGTCCAATTCTACTTACCCTCTTACCAGATTCTAGACTTCGAACAGCTTGTCTGCGAACCATAATCGCGCAACGAATTCTCGAAATTAACATTTGAAAACCGAACAGCCTTCGATCTAAACTCAGCCATCGAATCGTGTAACCAGGAAGAAAAGATGACCGAATAACCTTAAAATTACCTTGTTCGCAACGATCATCTCACATTGTCCGTGAGCTAACGATAAGAAATAATGGAAAAATACAGAAACCACGCGGAAACCACGTAACGCGAAACACGCTGAAGAAAAGAAGATGGAAAAAGAACGTCGGAGGGAATTATGACGCGAATAGAGAATGCAAATACGCTGCGGTTGAATATGGTTGTTTGAAAGCAGCGTGTTCCTTCCGCAAACGGACAAGCTGTTCTCTCAGCGTCGCGTCGTGCACAATGGTCGGCGGCATGGGTTTCGGTATCGGCGAGAGGCATGAAATTCTTTGCGGGACAAAAAAAAAAAAAAAAAACACGTCTCGTTCCTGTTTGAAGTTTTGTTTCCCGCGCGAGATGCAAAATACGAGGCACGAGGGCGCACGAGATATTTCGTTCTACGGGAATGTCTCACTTCTAAGGAGCGGCTGAGCCAAAGGTGCAAACCGTTTCCAATCGAAGAAACGCTAGAACGAAGAAACGTTAGAACACGCTCTTCCAGGGAAAAAGAGAACGAACACGCGGCTTGTTCAGGTGTGTATGTAGGTAAGAATGCCTATGCTGACCGGTTTAGATAAACCGTGTAACAACCGGCCTTTGCAAAAGATCCCTATTGTTACCGTGGTACCAGGGGACCAATGAACTTTGTTATGCTCAACGTTATGATGCAATTTCATCGTTGCGCTTCGGAACAAAATATCATTTTCTGATACTCGAATATCCGCTCGAGTTCACTCGAGTAGAAAATTTCAAAACTAAGATGTAAAAACTACAGTCGAGAAATAATTATTAATAACTGCATCAGAATACATTTTTTTGGCGTAAAAATCAGAGAATTGGTAAAATTGGTTTGTGATTTTGTTGCACGGATCGTTAGAAAATTTTATAATATGACAATGAAGATTTTATGCAAGGCTTTTCACTTTGCGTTGGTAATATAATAATTATTACATGTACATAATTCAGATACACGTTCCCCAGGATCTTCCCTTAGTATCCATAACAATTTTCTTGTCTAGAATATTTCAATGCATTATACATAGAAAATGAACATAGTCAGACTAATAAAACTAACTGCAAGTATGGGATACAATGGAACAAAACTCTCAGTTGGTGTTACACGTTACATGCTTATTAACGAGTTTCATTCACCTTCGATCGATTGCAATTTGCACCAATTCGAAGCGCCATGATCGAGACACACTTACGATCGTCGGCAACACAATGGCGGCAACGCGCCAGGAGAACGAAGTCGAATAACGCAGTCCGCCTAGACGCGGCTACGAATAACTGTTTTGCATTTCGGCATGCTCCCGCAGCCTTTGCGGTCTCGAAGGCTGCTCGTAAGTTCGCATCGGTATGCAGAGCTTCTCTCTCCGTCTCCCTCCCCATCGACGACTGTCCCTGTTGTTCCGATCTCAAGCAAGAAATTGCTCATGTAACAATTCGGTAACCCGTCGAATAGGGTTAATGGTGTAACCGCGGCCGTATGCACGTGCCGTTACTCCGGGCAGCTACCGTTTTCGTCGGCCAAAACCAGTCCCCAGCCTTTAAAAGACACTTGGCCGATGCCTGTGACTAATGGGTCAGAGGCCATGGGACCTCGCACCGTTCGCAGATACCACTCGACTTTTGTTTCACCTTCCCCTTCTCCCGATTACGTCCTTTGCTCGCTGTTCGCGTGGAATAAAAGCTGCTCGCGCGCTACTTGTCTCGATATACAGGGTGTTCCAGCATCGGTGATACAAGCAAAGAAGGGTGTGATTCTACGTGAAAAGGGAAATCGAAAATAAAGAACAAAACTTTTTCATTTGAGGCTTCGTTGCCGAGAAAATCGATTTTGAATATTCGCCGAGTACTTAACTATGTGCACTTAACTATGGCTTGGATGGATAGGTCTCGGTGCAAGTCATATGTTAACTTATAAATAGCACTAATATCATTGGTATTAACATAATGTGCTGTGTTACTCGTCCCTGCCCATGGATTTAGAGTGAATTTAAATGAAAATGAGATACGTAATTTAGTTACCAGCATACTTTATTAATGCAAAGATTGTTGAAAGTGCTGCCCATTGTGCTGCATACGCAACTGTATTCTCCGAATTAGATTTGAACGCGTTCTAATGTATTTTGTAACTTTAATTCTTCAAATACGAAAACGATCTTCGCTTTTAATGTAATTTTCTCCTCATACATTTTTGACTTAACATGATCACATAGATAAAAATCAAGGAGTGTCAAATCTGGGGATCTTGGTGGCCAGTTTATTGGACCATCCAAACTTCGTGTCATTCATTTAATTAATTTTTAACGTCTCGAGAAAAATGTGATAGGGCACCATCATGTTGGAAATGAGAAATTTTGTCTAATATCTAGAGGAACGTTTTCTAACAAATTGGATAAGTCTTCGTGTAAAAACCTTTATTCCTTAAATTATTTAAATTACTTCCATCTAAGCCATAAGTTAAATGCACGCGTGCTCGGTGGATATTCAAAATCGATTTTCTCGACAACGAAGCCTCAAATGAAAAAATTTTATTTCCAATTTGTTTTTTTTTTTTATGTAGAATCACACGGTTGTACCACCGATGATTGGACAGCCTGTATACACTTGTGTGGGAAGTAACGCTCGCTCGCTGAAAGAAAGAAATGAAAGACATTCGCGACAGAACGCGAATTAAGGCATGGGGAATTTGAAGAAGTGTACCACACGCTCGTTTGAAGAATTTTAATAAGGCCTAGTGACTGTTTATGCGTGGACTGTTTATACGATTTGCAGGATCAAAAGGAACCTGTTACGCTCCCCAGCGTTGTTGAACCACTGGTTTCGTGTAAATTGGCGGAACGACGAGTTGGAAATGTTTTCTTTTTTTTTTTTTAGAAGTAGTTTGGTAGAGATAAAAATAATTAACAACTGTTGATGGAATGGTTCATCAAAGACAGGTTTTACGAAAGTTCATTAACCTTTAATTTTAGTGCCAGGGGCTATTTAAAGAATCGCGTTGGATAGCACTTGCTTGATGTAACTGCGAAAAATAGCCAAGCAACGCAATAAAGGCGGACAAAGTAAAAACTGTTATGCCTATTTATGCACGTGGTTTAGGTTTAATTGAAAAGAAGACAATTAGGAGAGGAAGCTTCACGTTCGACACGAAATTTCGAAACGACGCGTTGCATGGCGTCGAAACTACGTTAAGTCACTACTAAGAAAATCTTTTCCTTTACATTTTCCTCCCCTCTCATTCTCTACCTCAATATTTCATTCTTGTCGTTACGGTAACTCATTGTCTCGAAACTACCAAGTAATCAGAATGTCAAATTACGAAGCTTGCTGCATATTTAGATATATGGTTGGAAAACCACAAACCACTTTATGACCGAAAGGCCGCGCGAGGATAAATAGGAAATATTTTAAATTGTGGGAAAAAAATTCACATTTCCCGGTTTTCCCTCTGTGCCAACGACGAGAAAGATGCCAACCGGACATCTTTAAGACTGACTAATGAGAACTTATTTCTGGAACCACTGGATCTAGAATTGCAGTGCACTATAAAAGCTAAAGACAAAACAGATCGTAAAACTCGCACGTTTTTTCCACGCTCAGCTTTTTCCATTTAATTACCAGATCTCCATTGCCGAACTCCTTCGTTGTTTCACGATTTACACGCGATTCTGTCACTATTCTGTCATTATTAGCTTGTTGCTCGAGCTGCAACAATTACTACAAATTGCCAGGATACTTAATACCTGACATTATCATGTTCGATGAAGTCTCACGACAGGAGATCTAGACAGAAGATCCGCACTCTCGTGGGACGGGAACCGACGACGAAAATATGTGAAATTTGCATTCAATGTTTCAAATACTTCGTCTGTGTACGACAGCGTGCGTGCGTAAAAATTAGTATGACGCTGTTAACAGCAGCACAATGGCTTATCCTTACTTCTACGAGCTAGCTGGGTACGAGCTAGACTTTATTGAAATCTTGGTTCGAGTCTGTGTTGTCTGACACTGGTTGATTTACTGATGCTATCGATGAAGAATGGAACAACAGTCCACCGACGCGACAGCATCGTGCGTAACGAGCCAGAGGATTCTGACGAACACGTAATGGGTTAAGTTCAACAGAACCAACTGGGACGATGCCATGATTAATCGATCGCGCTGCTCCTTGCCCTTAAATTTCTAACATGTAAATCGACATCCGCCAGATCAGAGAAGGCTAATTGCAGGTGTGAATGTGCAACTTGTTTCGATCGATTCGCAAATAATAATTGTACTTGACAATTCTACAAATTCACGAGTTGATGTAAATTCAAATTTGCTAATTAAATAAATATTCCAATCGCTTTCTCTTTGTCCCCGGAAATTATTGCAAGGTGAGCCTCGTTCGAAGTTTCCGAATGCTTAATGAAAACCAAGATACGTAGCAGAGAATTCTGACGAAGACGGATAAAGTTCAACTGAGACAATACCTTGATTAATACAGCTCTTGCGCTCTTTGTCTTCGAATTTCTAACATCCAAATCAACGATTTCCCGATTGCGGAAGATCAGACAAATCAATACGTGTGAAAGTTTGTTTCATCCAGTTCGCAAAGTAAGAATTGCAATTGACAAGTTCGTACGAATATTCCACTCTACAATTACATTCTCTTCAAGTCCCAAGTTTCAAATACTTGGCAAAGAGAGACGAAAATAGGCAAGAAGAGAGAAACGATAGGTAAGGGAAGACGAAGGAAGAAAACAGGAAAGAAATGTGGGCAATCTCGAAACGAAAGGTTCGAAGCGCCATCAGAGAGTATGAAGATGATATTGGCTACCCCTGGCACGCCGCTGTTCCTGCGGTCTGTGTCGCGTCGGAGGTTGCAAGAGCTCCCCTACCAGCCAGGAAATGCTTGTCGAGAAATTGATTTGTCATTACGCCGCGTGTAAAGCGGAGCTATTGCGCTTCGCCGATGTCACGGAACGCATTCATGCACCCCCGGCGCTACACGCAGCCAGAATGCTCGGTGATTTTTGCGAGTTATGTCTCCGGCAGTACACATATGTACATGTACGACCTGTGTACATACACGTGAACGCACGTATCTCCATCTCCGTCGTCCCCTCTCGGTCGTCTCCCGCGCCACACGAGGGCCAAGTAGTTCGCCTACGAAGCACGTGATAAATCGATGCCATTGAGGCTTGATGCGGGAACGGAATAAGAATGTACCATGAGGTTCAGATTATTCTCGAGATTCCTTTCACGAGGAGGCAGGGATCTCTCTCTCTCTCTCTCTCTCTCTCTCTCTCTTTCTCTCCTCGTATTCGCTCTCAGGGAAACGCGCAGTTCGGGGAGCGAGGTTTTACGAGGATTATCGCGCGCTGGGGTTCATTATACTTGAACGCGTACGCTCGCTACTTTATCCCGAGTCAACGATATACGAACCTCGATGCTCCGCAGAGAGGAACCTCTCGGCGTTTCATTGCGTGCGTGTCATTCCGTTCAATCTATCGACTTGCGGGAATTTATTATTGCCACTATCCTTTGCACTTCTTATCCATCTTAATAATGTTACAGTCTGGCAAAAACTGGGATCGTTTAGCAGGAGGAAATATTACGACAACGATGTTATACGCGTTTCTGTCTGGTGAGATGCGAGTTCTCTCGATCTTGAACGCGCGTGCGCGCGCGAGCTTAATATCGGACGAAGGCTAATGAACAGCAGGTCATCGTGATACGCCATCGTGAAACAAACTACCCCACCGGCCTGGAAGTTCAGTACCGACGATTTGTATAAACTGACCCAGTTCCAGCTAGTTCCAGAACCTGCTGAGCAATGCCATCTTGCCCGCCGCGGTTGCTTCTTGTTTAACTGACAAATGTCTTTTTCATACCTGGATACGTGCCGCTCGGATTCGTTCTGGACGAACGTTCAGCCGCTCGAAGGGGATTTCTTGCCGGCGCTCAAATCGAAATTTAATCATGGGAATGCGGACAATCGGTTGCCGCGAATTCGCGCGAAACTATTTCGTTGGAAGACGACCTGCGGTCGAGTCGACTCGCGGCTTTTATACAGAAAGAGAGAGAGAGAGAAAGAGAGAAGGAAAGACGTAGATAATTAGGAATTTGTAATTCAAAGCGATCATTGTTCAAAAAGACGAGGGGGATCGTTCGAAGAATCCTTCGCGCTATCTCGCGCGCAACGACAACGTTCGAGAGCGGAATAATAGCGGAAGATGTGGAAGAAGCGCTTCACTATACCAAATAATTAATTTAATTTACCAGCAGAGTCTTATCAAGATTCTTGATACATTCTGCGGAATGTATGGAGTCTCCTCCATTGTCAGAATGAAACAGAAGAAAGAGATGACAACTAAAAAAAAAAAAAAGAAGAAGAAGAAGAAGAAAGGAAAGCTACTCAGAGAGTTAACTAACTAGAAGGTGTAAATCAAAAAGTAGTAGCATCGTTGCCGGGTAGAATTTAGTAACGGAACCACGTTAGTCATCGGCGAATTCGCCGTTTGAGCCCACGCATACCCCGAACGAGGCTACAAATTCTTCAATGTTGGCGGCGCCACTTTAAGATGACGATGATAAGCACGGTCGAAGAAAAGAAAAAAAAAAAAAGGAAAAAGAAAAAATACTCCGCATAGCTTGGTAACGAACGGAGCCGACAAGCGTGAACCCATCGCGAAAAATCACGCGTACGCGTAACTTCGCGTGCACGTTAATAGGCAGATGCTATTTCCCTCTCCCTCTCACCTATTCGGTGGAGGTGTAAGCGCGCTCCGCGGTGCGTTCTTGATGTTTAGATAAATCTGGCGACACACAGATAAGATCTCGCGGCGCGGGAGGGGGAGAGGGTGGGGAGTTATGCGGATTTTTCCACGAGGCGTGCTTGCAGCTTTCCCCCTTGGCTTCTATCTCGGTGGGCTTATCAAGAAGACACCGTGTTTGCTGGCACCGGAACTGATGAGGTCTTTAGCTGCCGCTCTCGCTTGATGGATGGAGGGGTTTATACCGCGCCTGTAAACCTTCCCTTTCATAAAGATCCATAAGCAGGATTACAAACAGTCTCAATTAGCTCGACCGCTCGTCGAGACAGCGGCCAGAGGTGCGAGAAAACCCGTAAGAGATTACGTCCCGCGCGAACTTGACGGCTCTCCTCTCCGTATTAAGTACGAATCGACTTTCGAGAGACGTTGGTTCTTCGCGTATCATCCCTACGAAAATTCACCGCAACCTTTCCACCGATACCAGCCGACACGCACCAACATTGTAAATCGAAAACTATGTAGAAAATGTTCTTTCCTCTGTCGAATTTGTCCGGGAATTTATAGTTATGTCTATATTTTGCGACAAATATGTTGCGGGAATAATTTATTCGATATACTCCTGAGAATTGAGTTTGTTAATCGTGTCCTTGCATTGCGTTATATATAAATAAAAGATGAAGCTGATCGATTTAAAATATTCTTTTGACAAATTTCTCGCAAAATGGTACACACCATTAAATTCATCGTTAAGAAACACTAATTTCATCGTCTTGCACAAAAAAACTGTATCTTCAATAATTTCCAAGATATTTAGACAAAATATATTTCGCACCCCCAACTTTTAGGATAGTTTTCACCATCGACAATTGCTGATAGAAAGAAAAAATACGGGTCAAATACTTTTTTAAAAACTAAATTTCATCGAAATCGGCGATTGTACACTTCGGTATGTTCCTTCGTATACTTGTAAGTTGTATACTTAATTGACTTAATTATTCGAATCGCACGATTGAGAATAGTTTGACCCTCAAACAGCGAATTTCACAAGGCGCTGCAAGGCGAATTTCATTCCAAAATGCTGCGTCTGCTTAGTAATTAAATATTCCGAGAGTGTAGTTTAATTCCCTGAAATCGAATTTATTCCCCGGGTTTCAACCGACTTTTCCCCGTCGGACGCAACACACATAGCTACCCCATTCGTCCGATAGCCGGAAAGCCAGTGTGCAAAGTTTATGATTGACTTTTAAGACGTTGGCGCCTGAAGTAGATTCAACTTTGCTCCATTGTTAACACCTTAACAAGAGAGGCAACTCTTTTCGTTGTTCCTGCCTAACCCACTTTGGCGATAGGATTGAACGATCGGGAGCCAAAGGTAGAGGAGCAGAAGAAGAAAGCGAGAGAAAAAGGGAGAGAAACAGTGGAAAGGTAGGGAGAGACGGTGGTGCGGCGAATCGAGGATGGGAGAGAAAATAAAGGATCGTGAACAAAGCTTTATAAGCTTTATAACGTAACACGATCGCTAATCGCTTTTCACATGTCGTAAAGTTACGACCAACGTTGCAGGTAATTTATCGAGAACAACCGGTAAACGTGTAATTACTCATAAACAGCGCGGCTTTGTGACGAGTTCCCGAGGGAAGGGTAAGCCTTTCTCTTTTGCTGGCTCGCGCCCGCCGCCCGTTGCAATTTGACAAGTGTCGAAAACACGAAAACAGAGAGAGAGAGAGGCGTTCCGAGCGAAGTATCCGGGTCGATACGAGGAGGGCAAGCGTTAGGTAGATACCCCAGCCTGATTTTCGTGCCTGCCACGGTTAATTATTCGTTTGGGAAATTGTCGCCCGCTGTATCACGCGCAACTGCGTTTCTTCCTCGTTTTCCGAAATTCCTCGCGTTTGCGCAGCGGAAAACTCGAAATCGGCAGCCGACTGGGCAATTTTTGCAAAAAACTAGAAGTGAACTGCGTGCATAGATTGAACTAGAACGCGAAAGTGGTTGATGAAAATTGATCCTCAACGGTATAAGCAATTGAACGACGAAATCTGATAATTTTAATACATCATGGTGTGTTATCTTTTTTGTTTTTTAAATACCAGAAAAATATGTGATAATGAAAATTTTCATGACCTTTCCTACAAATATGAAATTTACACATTTCGAATTAAAATCCAATATTCAAAATTTAATTGCTTCAAACATGTCAATTATCTTCAATCACTATAAACGAATAATAAAATCTTACAAAATAAATCTATAGACACAAATGTAGGTTCTGATTAAAACATAGATCACATGTAATAAATACACGCGAGACTTGTGGACTTGACATAAGCCATCGTATAGAATCCTATATTTTGTCGCGTTTAAAGCACTCTAAATCTGCGCCTGTACGTTGCTAGCACGTTTAGCGTTAGAATAGTTGCCACGCGTTTGAACAGCTGCTATTAAACTATGGTAACAAACGTTTGTATCCCGCTTTTACTGTTCCCTTCATTTCTTTCTTTCTTCTAGTTTCCGTAGTTTCTATGCTGTCAAATTTTCCTAAAATTACTTTAGAATTATTTTCATTTGTATTTCTCTAAATTTAAAAAAATTAACTTCACCTCTGACATTTAATTTAAAAAAAGCGCCGAGGAATCGAAATGCTGTTAAACTATTTATGATAAATCTTTGTTGCTGCGTTTACTATTTCTTTTATTTTGTTCACAGTCAAGTTTTTGACTCTCAAAATTACTTTAGGATCGCGTAACTTTTCCAAAAGCGCAACTTTTCTTTTCTAAAATACTAAAGAATTGAAATGATGTTGTAACTGTTGTTAACAAGAACGGTTTTCATTTATACGGTCCTGGTTACGGTTTCACTACCTTTTCGAGTATCGGTTTCATATTTACTCAATTCTCTCGTCGATACTGAAACAACTGGAACCGCCACTGGCTGAGTCGTATTATTATTTGCGATTTTTGGGCTATTTACCCAAGCGAAAAGTCCCGTTTTTCGTTTCGTTACTCTTCACGTGTTTATTTTACGTTCGTCACTTCTGCCTGATGCCTGATGATTCAGTTTTGAATTAATGACACACGAATGAACTTCAGTTTAGCGGTAGCAAAGTTATCAAGTGAAGACGAAGACGTTTGAACGCGTGTTGCCTCACGCAGACCAAATAAATCAGCAGCTATCAGCGATCATGCAAAAGTGTATGTACGTGTTTGTCCCCTTTCTCTTTCCTCTTTTTTCTTCCTTTTTTTTTTTTTTTTCTTTTAATCGGTTTTCAGCTCAATTTCACGAGATCAATGGGGCTACCGGCACGGCATCAATGCACGGGATAAAACTATTACATCGGATTTCCGGCTGCTTTTTGTTGAATTACGCAGATGGGATGTATCAAGCAGACGCCTGTATAAATGTACATAAAGCTTTCGGGTTCGAACAACATCAAAAACGTGCGCGTCCGCGCGAAAGGCGAACAGTGTTGGTACTATCCCCCGCCGACAAATCAATACTACACTCGGACAACACAATAGAATAGGCAAGTGTCACTGCATCGGGAGAGAGTATGTGCCATGTGCCAACAGACTAATGAAAACAGGGCGACCCGGTTGTTGTACGGAAGTTAATGATGTTATAAACACTGCCGCTACCAAAAGGCCTCGTTAGCCGACGGTTATTTTTTTTTCTTCCCTTTTTTTTCCGGTTTTATTCTCTCTTCGCTTTTCTCCTTTTTTTATTTTATTTTTTTTTTTTTTTTACGCTCTTTTGTTCAGCCCGCCGGACAAATTCGATCGCGCGCACCGTAAATATTGTCTCTCGTGTCGTTGCGAAAGGGCGGACGACCGGGGTCAGGTCCACGGTCTCGAATGTAAACTGACCGAAAGAAATTCTATCGTCTTCCGATTTGTTTGGGAAAAGGGCGGGCGTATGCGATTCGGCTATTGTGCCTCTTCGGCTGCTCGCAATCAAGTGCCAGAAAATACGGGCGCGCTCGTAAACAGGATTTGCCATGACGGCCGCCGTATCAATGCAGTCGCAACGCGAATTTGAAATCGAGGATGTTCGAGGTGATACGTTTAACACGGCGCGTGGTGCGTTTTGAACGCGCAATTTAATGTCGGAGTGGTAATTGATGAGGCACGTTTGAGAATAGGTGGCTTCTAGTTTGTTAAACGTGGAATTTGAGGACGTATTTGACGCGAAGATTGGTAATTTTTGATATTAGGAGAAATGTTCGTGGGGGGCGAGGAAATCTGAGAAATTCGCGGTGAGAAAAGAAACCAGACCTGGGACTGTTTGGCTGGTTTGCCCAAATTTTAAGACTTGAAATATTAGGGTATGGTTGTGTATGCGAGTGTGCGAGATCAGGAGACGTCAGAGCGTACAAATCGAGAGAGTCGCGAATCGTATAGAGGAAATTATATAGAGAGTAATATAATAGCGTGAGAGTCCAGTGAGAAATTATATTGGGACTTTCCAATATTTCTTAATTCCTAAATCAATAAATCTTTATTTATATTTATTTTAAACTACACAGAGTTAAAAAAACTCATTTTTATTATTTTTACCAGCACATTCAAATATTTCGCGCGATCAATTATTCACGAATATAAATGGAGATAGCAATGATAAATAACCAACACGTATGCTTTCAACAAAGAACTGATCTTTGGAACGAAATTAGAGAATACTATTGGCCGGCGTCTGACCTGACCATGTCCTAATCTCCTACGCAGAAGAATTTCAGACAGTGTTCTCCGTTATTTCGAAGAAGAGAAAGAACATTATCACTGCTCAATATATTTTTACCAATTCTATGACTTTCACTACACAACATCTGTATTTTCATAAATTTCGTTATTCTGCGAAGAAGATATAACAGAAAGACGCTTTAAAAACCGAAGTTATACAAATATTTTTAATATTTAATCGATTGATCTTACAAACATATCGCGAACGAAAATAGACTGTCACGACAGTCGTGATTAATTAATTACGTAATTAATTATTGTCATCGGTATGCTCATAAATAAATTTTCTTCCGTGGAACGAATGTGATATTGAAAGGAGAGTTCGTACGCTGCCACTTGTTAACGGAATAATTGGTATTACTGTATAATACTCCTTGATGAGTATTATTCGCTAGCCGAGCTGGTATTATATTTATTACCAGGAAAGACGAATTTATGAGATACATTCTGTCGGAGTTACGCGAATACACTAGCATATCGCCGTTTCGTATTACAATACACCGTTTGAATAAAAGCTTCCCCCCTTCCCCCGTACGATTTTGAATTTTTTAACAGGTTAAAGTGTTAGTCACACGAGTTTCTCGTTGGTTATTCGAACGGTACCGTATCGAAGCAATCTAAAACATCAGTAAGTAATATCGAGTAATACATTCTTTCGATTTGCTTATTCATACGAATATCTTACTTCCTTCATTAAAATTGAGCGGAAGATTTAAATTGCGGATTTCAACGTAAAACGCGTGCGAATAACACAAGAATACGCTCCTTTTGTTCATTTCCCGATTTTCATGTCATTTTATGGAGCGGCGAACGGTGTTTTAATACAAATGAAAATAGCGTATCACATAGGTATAATAGATGTAAGCCTCTTAAGTTCGATGTAGCTTTCAGTTCGATGAAATTCTGCAAAAATCATGTTCAAACAAACAACACATTTCCAAATCTTCAATTTCTTAACACGGTGGCCCATATTTTTAAAATTACATGCTCCGTTCTTCAAAATTATACGATTATTGTTTATATTTTTGCACATTTTTATTATTTGAATTTTTTTTATAAATACGTGAACCAGAATGGAATTACATTGAAGCTTCGAAAGGTTTCCGTACGACTCGCATTTTCCAATCGTGAGAAATAAACGGGAGGGAGGTTAGACGTGGCACGTGATTTGCTAATGAAACATTTGTTACACGCGTGTACCTCTAATTAATGTGGAAAACAGCATTTATGGGAAAAATGGAAGTTCATTTAGATTCGTTCCGGCATTTACGTTGCATTTCAACGTCATTCCAATCGCTCTTTCTTTGATTAACAGTGAAACGCTTGTTCAATCAACATGCAATTTATTCACCGCTTCGTTAATCGTTTAATATATTCTAAACGCGATGCATAATACTATCTAAACAATCTGTTCCTTTATCTCCACGCGTAAATTTCAATTGTGCATCAAAATGTAATCATACTTGAAGGATAGTATATATGGTATTATTTCTCATGTATGTACATCATTGATAACTATAATTAAAAGAAATATGGTAACGACGTATTTTAATTTTGCGATTTTTACTTTTGTTTGCAAAGAAAATTACTCAAGATTCCCAGACTGGTGGATACAAACGTACAAACAATCGTATCGAAATAATTTTTACGAGCAAACCTTTCGAGAAAAGTCTGTTGTTCGTTAAAATGTTTATGATGAAAAGAATGTTTAAGATGCAGTAATCGTTTTGATGATCTACAATTTCGAGGAGTGTGACATCTCTCTTTCAAGAGCGATAATCCCTGTGTACTCGAAAGATGCAAAAAAAAAAAAAAGGAGCAGGTAAAGTTATTCAATAATAACTAGGAACAGGTTAAGTACAAGCGAGCTGGGAATATTCGAACCTTTTTTTAATTTCTACGCGTATAATTTAGCCGATTTTTTTTTGCGAAACATCTCGGTTACTTGATTTAATGTTACGTCGCGGCATTTGCATAGCGCTTTTTCATGAAATTTTTATATTATCCAGGGTGAAACGCGCAATGACGTGCAAAGCGGTTCTATCCAGAGCGTTGTATGGTGTTCTCGCTGGAAATTATTAAACATAGGAGCAAAATGTTGTCTCGTATGTAAGATTTACCGAGGTCTTTTACATGAAAAGTAGGGTGCTGCCAGCCGGGAAAAGGATAAAATGGAAATCCCTTTTCCAGTTTCCTTTTTTTCCCCCGACGGCACGACAATCATAAATCAGTGCTTTAAAATATGGGGTAATGAATAGATTATCGATAATTAGCCTCCGATATAATGAAGCACAAAGGAAAAAAAAAAAATTGAACAAATTACGCGTTTCGTTATCATTGAATTTTCAGTTTGTAAGATGGACGAGATGTTGCGAGTAAAAGTGAATTAATCGCAATAGTGTTTTAAACAGATTTCACTTCGTGAAAGAAACATTAACCAGACCTGTTACTCAACTGTACAAATATTACAAATGAAATGTCGCCCTTATTCAATGCAAATTTATTCTCAACAGACTGAGAGAAAAAACTGTGGCACCTCACTCCGCACCTTTCTTCCTCTTCTTAATTGAAACATCCCACGTAATGTTTCGAAATTAAGAAAAGAAAAAAAAAAAGAAGAAGAAAAAGAAAACTGAAGTTTCATTGTCCTCTTATTTTTCTTCGTTCAATTTAAGAACACATTAATCCGCGACATGGTTTAACTTCAAAACATCCAGAAACGCGAGAGATTTCGAAGTAGAGAATTTTGCTTTTCATTCGCGAGCCCGAATTGGACAATCGGCCATTGGATAAACAGCAGAACAAACAGGAAGTGAATCCGGATCGGCAAGAAACGAATCACGATTATAAATGCAAGCGGCCGTCACCGATCGAGCCCCACTCGCTTTGTCCATGAAAATGTGATTACAGATTCGCGCTGCGATCAGATCAAAGTGCGTAACGAACTGTCAGCAAGTTGCAATCGATTGCTTATAGGATTCCAAGCAGCGACAGCCACCGTTGGCTTTTTGCCGCTAACACTCGAGCTGGGTAACAATGTGCAACATTTATCTCCGACAGGTCGCGTTGCAAATTGCTGAACGTCCCTTCTAGTTGGTTTCAGAATGAGTCGTCCGGTCGTTAAACTGTACGCACATTTGTTACCGTACGGGGGCCTTTAACAACGGCGTTCATACACATTTACGCGTTCTAACCAGCCCCGGGTTTATGCGATTATAGTCACCGCTATTCGTCGGGTTGCAGCGTCGATTCGCCAATCGCTCGCGCTATCAATCTACACTACACACATACATGTCCTATTAAACGTCATCGCGGGTCTCATCGTGAACAATGTGGAAATGTTGCACGCAGTTTCAACACATAATCTGTAGACTTTCTCTTTTTCTGAATCACGCCCGCTTCTCCAAAGGAGAAAGCTTCTGTGGGAAAGCTTCGGTGGGAAAGCTTCGTTTCGTCTTCGATTCGTTGGATTGCACTGATTGTTATTCTAGTATTAATTAGGCCCAAGGCATAGTAAACCTTGTGCCATTTAATGGTACTTTTACACGACTAGAAAAATTGTTACGAAAATGAAATATAGATTGATGTATTGTACAGTTCATTATTTTTAATAGGATGCAATTAGAACTAAAATAAGTGATTGTGTCATGCTGATAAATAACAATATTGTTCTACCATGAAATTAGATTTAAATAGCCGATACGTGAAATGGAAATATTGAAGGGTGTGTGAGAATGCAACGAGCTGCAGAAATAACTTTTCAATTGGCGATTTGTGAAAAAATGTCCCGAGAAAGTCATTTATTCCTAGATGAAATACAATGGATCCTAAAATACAAATCGTGGCGGATACATCGACGAATAGCGTTTTAAATTTTCGTTAAATCAATTTTTTTCTTTAAACGAGTATTAATCAATTGAATTGTTATGGAATTCAATTGATTAAACGCGAGATAAATTTTTCTCTAAACGTCATACCAGACTATACTATTTCTCGATGCTTTCGCACTGTCGCGTTCTGTATTTGCTGTCCTTTGAAAAATTTCTTACAGACGCCACGAGCATTCGATTCAGAGTAACAGAGACAAACGAGTTTTATTAGCCAAACAAATAGAATGGGATTTATAATCGTTTCCAATCCGAACGCATTTAACATTTATATACGCATTCTCCATTTCCCTAGTCGTCAAATAAAATCACTGATGCGGCGGCGCGCGTATCTGTCACATCACGATATTTATTTAGATTATCCACGCACACGCGTGTGCGCGCTTCGATACCGATTGCAGCTACTTGTCATACACGATCCCAGCGAATGAGCAATCTATACTCCACAGCCCCCCAGGAATTCCGACAAATATATTAACCCTGTCGAGAAAGGATTACCCAGTGATTTGATATGCAGTGATTGTTAAGTCCTTAAGAGCTTTGAATCGTGCTCGGAATACTAAACCTGTTTCATTACACTTGAATTTATTTAACGCTAGAAATACCGGAACTTCTGACGCTCAGAACGATGGAAAACGACTAACTCGTAACTTTTTTCCCAATAGCGACACCGACAACGAGGATCTCAAATGAATAGTAAATTCTAGCAATATATACGAATGAAAGCTCTCTTTTCTTATTGTATTTATTTCGTACATTTTACATTATATTTTATATTTCAAGTTATATCCGGTGTTAAATGAATCGAGATAAACGTTTCTTTTCTACTTCAAAATAAATCGAGGAATTAACGACATTGGACTTGGAGTGAGAATTAGCGCACCTTGGAAGTAACTTCTAACACTCCATAAGAAGAAGCAACTTGTCCCTCAGAAAATGTTCACAGCTTCGTGGAAAGTGCTGTAACATTTGTTTCCGTTTTATCAGAAGAATTATGATACTTTAGTTTCGTCTTTACTGCACTATTCGTAACGTGCGACAGTAAATTTACAAAGATACGCTGGCAATTTCTTTGTTTCCCTCTGTTGACTTTGTATTACAGCCCGCCTGCGAAGACGTTCCGGTGTAAATTTTAAAAATGTGCTACTCTGTTGCCCGCGACGGAAATTCCAACAACAAACAACGTGCCTACAAAATTCCCTCGCTAGTAGTTCTTTCGTCGACAGACTTATAGAGATAAACAAATTTTTGTGAAAGTAAAGGAGTAGAAATATTTTTGAATTTTCATCGAGTTAACTCACCAGAGTCTGTTTCATCCGCGAAAGTAAAGGAATCGAATATCTTCGAATTTTAATCGAGCTGACTGTCTACGATCTGTTTTTTTATTTGATTCGATTAACACAGCGAATGATTCTAACGAGACGACTGCAAATTATGAATAAGAAGACACAAACAAATGTGATTAATTGGATAGATGCTTTCGTGACTTTGTTTTTAGTAGAGTATCTTGAACATATATAATGTTGGTCCCTCGAAAACTAAAGACGTGAATCGTTGCCTGGTTAACAAACAACCATGAAATTCAAAGATCTTGAAAACCAAGAAAACGATCAGTTTGAGGCAGTTCGAACAAAAGAAAACAAAAGCAAAAGACAAGAAAAAGTCGACTCTCTCGTTACGATCTCCATAATGACTTCTCGTAAACAGTTTCCGTGAAGCAGTGTATGAATATTCTGATAAAATATGCTTGAGATGTTTCCTGAGCGAAACGTGGCAGCCATTACTCTTGAACGTGGGTGCAGGAAAAGTCGGTGCAATAAGGAAATATCCAATAACGCGCCAGCCCACATGCATTGCTATGATTTTGCAACAGTAAATTACGGATTTTACCTGTGGCCACCGACGAGCACTGGAAGGAACGATCGATCCTCAGAAACCGAAAATCAGATTTTACGATCGATAAAGCATTAATTGAGCGGGATAACGATTACAGAGATACGTATTCGCCGCATATATCTGATGAAGATGAAAGCGATCTTTCATGTTGTTGGATAGGATGTATTTAATTCTACGACGACCTATCTCGTATCGTATCTCACATCTTTTCAGCGTCTCTGATTACCCGATCCTGCTTACGCAGGATACAGCTAAATCAATCTTGGATAATTGCGTTGCGTAAGGATCCGTTCGGCCCGATTCTAAATTAGTAGACAAAGCTGAGCGCGCGCTGTTACACGAACTCGTTATCTCGAAAAATAAGAGAAAGAGAGAGAGAGAGAGAGAGAGAGAGAGAGAGAAAGAAAAAGAAATTTTAATAGAAGTATCAGCCGTTTAACACAATTTCCAATACCTGTCTACTCTAGCCTGAATAAAATTAGCATATTAACCACCGTCGTCTTAATTTACCGACGTTTAAACGCGTTCTGATTTATTGCGATCAATCTCGCAACTTTTTCCCTTCGTCGTTAATAAAATTACGGATCTCTTTGTGTCGTTGATTTTCCCCGGAGAATAGTGAAAAATTTCTAATTGCGGGTGTGTGAAGACACACGCGTTTCGAACAGAGAGAGCGTACGTTAGAATTTATTTGTCTATCGAGATACGAGGATCATCTTCAATTCTTCTAACCTAAACTTAAATGAAAAATTACATTTCAGAACAGAGATTCGTATTTGTGACGCGTCACTTCATGACTTGAATTACCCTAAAAATTTTTAAACTGATAAAATAATTCTGATATTAGATGCTACACACATCTCTTGGATTTTAAACAAACTGTAACTTTTATTTTGTTTTCAATCTTATACGTCATACAAATCCATAGAGATTAAATCAACTAAACCAACATATTTTTCTCTATTTCGATAAACAACACGCACCACTAATAATCCAAAATAAATTGTTCTTAAATTCCCTTGACCCTTGAGACTCAACCATGATGATCAAAACAGTCAAATCGTATCAACTTGTGGCAACACCCTTCTCCAAATAAATCTGCCAAACAGACACAATGTTTCTAACAATTTGTTACGCTGCAAGGATCTTCACAAGTCCGGCAGAACAAATTCACCCCACGCGCCAAGCATTCGGCCAACGTCAGTCTCCATAAAATTAATCGCGGATGCCCAGAAGCGGCCAGCTACCAATAGAAATAGGCCCGTTAGAATGTTGGCCACGACGCGATGCGTAACCAGCCACCGAACGGAACTAAACTCGCGCGCGGTTCGCTACAATTTCTAAACTATCGCGCTGTATTATACATGGTCTCGACGCGCGATCTCGTTGCTCCACTCGTCTGTCGATGATAGTTCCCAGATTATCAACTCTTTTGATAACAGCAGCAGCCAGCGTAATTTGCAAACGACCAAGAGAGCACCGATGACAATTTTTCGATGTCGGGTAGCGAGCGGACGAAAAGCTTCGGAAAATGTTGCTCGGACAAGGTTCACTTCACGTTTTCCTGAACGCTTGAAACGCGCGCGCGGCCGCGAGTGGTAGCCGCGCAAGATTTACGACATCCGTTTTGCTACATTCTAATGCGGCGCGACTATTACTGCAGAGTCGCCGGGGCTTAAAGAACGGGATCACGTACGCCGGCAATCATTTACGATATTATTTCACCCGACGATAATATCGGGACGCGACGCCGCCGCCGCTGCTGCTGCTGCTGCTGCTGCTGCTACCAGCAACCGGCGATTCATTCCGGCGTATTCCGCGTATGTTACACCATCCACGACTCATCCAGATCGCATCGGGACGTATAATTATAGAATTGGAGCGAGAAAGCCGAGTCGTACATCAGCGTGTTTATGGCTAGAAGCTTTTCCTCTTTCTCTCTTGAGCGTTTAGGAAATTCGCGCGTGAAAAATGGTCGCAAGCCGTTGTAGAATGTTTGATTGCGATGGAATCGTTGACAGACGATTCGTTTCGTTTTTGCTTGAGAAATTTCTGGATGAGAATTTTCAGTTGACTTTGCACAGTTTAGATTAGATAATTTTTCTGTCTTTGTTGAACATCGCTGGAACTACCGCTCCTATTTAACGCTATTATTTAACGAGCATTTGAAAAACGCGCTTTCATAAAAAAAAAAGTTATAAATGGAAAAAGAGTAGCATTTAACGTACGAAATTATTTATTTTCAATTATAAAATATGTAAAAACAGATTTTTTAATTAAGGCATTTTACGTTGAAACAATTTTTTTGTACAATCCGCTTACGGAGCACATTTTTTTGTACATCCAGTGCCGGTAATTCTAGTGATATAATATATTAACGTATAAACTATTGCAGAGCATAACGATTCTGGGTTGAATTTTTAATCAAGTCGTATGGAATTTATCAAGTATGAAATGAAATCAAGTAGCCCAGAATAATATAATTTGAAGATTACCTTTGCATCGTAATTTCCTCGCGAAACAGATTGAGACAGATCATGATATGTTTGAAACGACGATGACCATAACAAACGATTAACAATTGATTGTTCATTGCCACGAATTCGACGCGGTGACAAATTGAAAAATGACCAGGTCTCGGTGATCGTTTAGAGCGTTTAGAGCATGTTCATTTGCACATTCACACGCTCCCGATGCTTGTCGCATCCTTTCGGGTTCGAGCCTGCAAACAACCCGATGGACTATAACAATTACCGACATACAGAAAAACGAAATTAAAATGAACAGCTGGACGAGGAAGCGAGCGTGGCTAGGATCTTTTTTACGAAGACAGGATAATTACGGAAATACGATACGCGTGATACGTACATATTTATGGTATTCAGCGGGATTTTATGAATTTCCACCTCCTTATGGCCACGTATACAGCGTATACAGAAAACGTGCCATTGGTATTTAGCGGCATACAAATCTATCCATTAAAGCGTTCCCAACCACAGTTTTCCAAGTCCGACGATTTTTAACGCGTAATTTTCTATCCGGGATCCTCGTTCGAACGCGATACGTGACATTCCAAGCAACGTCTTACAGGTCGCCGATCGGGAATCAATGCAAATACTGTAATTCTAGACACGAAGTCAATGTCGAAGGAGTTGTAAGCTCGTTACGATCAACTTCCCGGCTCGTCCAACAGGACAGGGAAAACTGGAACGATTACACGAGAGCGTATTAGGTATTACGTTGTAACAAATCAATCATCAGAGATCATCGGCAGCCTCTGTGTGCCTCCGCTAGTTCTACAAAGCACACCGTGAAACAACGATAAACCGTCGAGGCACGTCGATTAAACTTTAGTGCGACTAATTGTAAATGATCGAACTACTCAGCTATATATAAGTTTCAGCTATAAATAAACTTGCGCCGCGGTTAAAGGAATTTCGCGTTCTTGGAATAATTCAGGGTGGCTCGCGCTGCTGACAGGCAGTATATAATTTTTTTTGTACTCCAGTAACAAGCATGCACCTCGTTATTTTCTGGTCAATGGTCCGCGGTTAAATAGTGTTACTCTCGAGCTGAGGACAGCAGGAAACGTGGAAACTCGAATAAGAAAATAATGACGATTTGGTAAAATACTCGAACGAGTGCGATTACATACGACATAATAACGGGATGGATGATGAAAATGAATTTTTCTGCGATCTTCAATGATGAAAACAAGACGTTGATCATTTCAGTGTAAGATCCTGCGGGTGTAATCGATGAAATTTATAAAAAAAAAAGACGTTGGCAATAGAATTACCCTTCGCTATCCAAACGTCAATATCTCGTTTTTGCTAATGAAATGTAAGTCGCAGTAGCTAGAAAAACGTCAGATGTTTTCTTGCGATTCGTGAAACTCATTGAGAAATAAAGCCGAGATCATCGCACGTAGCAGTTGCATCCAGAAATTGGAATGAGCGCGGCAAAAACTTAAAGAAAGACGTTGCGCTGCATATCAATTGCAAGGATGTGGTTCCATTGCATAATAACTGCACGACCGCACGTAGCAAAACTCACACGGCAATTGAATGGTCGGTTTGACCATATTCGCCATATCCGCTGAACATCCTCTCCATGAATTGCTATTTTAGCTAATGCAATGAAAAATACGTTAAACGAGGGAGGGGGGGAAGGAGAATGTTACAAGACACAAGGAAGTATGATGTAACAACTGCGCATGTAAATTTCAGTATCCGCAAACTATTGTAAAAATGTAGAATTATAATTTTATGACACGTTTCACAATGTAAAATTTGATGGAACCTTTTAATGAATGAAACACAAACTCTGCTCGAGTTTGTCGAGCGTACGCGCAAAGAAGAAAGAAAAAAAAAAGAAAAAACGAAAGTCACAGTGAAAAATATAATTTTCTTGGAAAGAACAGTGACGTTGGATACTAAAACTGTACACTGCGTTAACTGTAATTAAAGGAATAACGAGCACCGTTCGTCATACTCTTTGAGTACCGTATTATCGCGCTATTACTTATGCCAAAGTCTACCGAACCATTTACGTAAAGCGTTGGAGAAGCTAACGGGCAACGAAAACGCGTTGAAAGTAAATTTTAAATTCAAGTGCAACACCGAGCGGCAAGAAACGTGGAACGTTGTTTGGCGAGAACGTATAACAGAGGACAGAGAAACAGGTGTGTACAGAAATAAGAAAGGAAAGACAAATTGATGTTCAACAAGCAAGATATCGTTATTCGTATCTCTACTGTTTAAACATTTTCTTGATACTTGCACGTTAAGGTTACAATTCCTTTTCACATTATTGCCAGTGATTTCTTCGAACGCTCGAGCACGAGGCTGAATCGGAACGAAGGGAACTTAATTCTCATTACGCCAGATGTTGTCCACCGAGTATGTTAACTGACAATTACACCCTGGAAATTGAATCGTACAGAACGATCATCAACGTCTGAAGACGGACGAGCCAGTCAGTCAAACGACTTTTATCCTTTTGCCCGCGGAAAACCACGGGATGAAGTTCGGCTGCCGACCGGCCGAGGGACATAATTGAAGGAATGATTAGCGTTCATTATTTGCGAACGCCAAGGTGGCCAGACGGAAGAAGGACTGGCACGAGCGTGGCGTGCGCGGAACCACGAACATTTAGCGTCCAAAGACCTCAAAAGCGAAGGGGGAGGGGGGCAAGGCCAGGGGGCAAAGCCAAAAGGCTCGTTCCGCGAAACCGCGGAAGCGCAGTACCGGTGAACGTACTCGAAAATCACACGTCGGACTCGTCCGAATCGCGGGGGCCTTCCTCCCTTTCCGCATATCCCCCTCCATGGCACCGTTCCTTCGGGCCCCCTCCAACCGTCCAGGCAAACACACCACCATCTCCTCTTCTCCTTCTCCCTTTGCAGAACGTCCCGTCGCACTAATAATTCGTGAGTACGTTGCGGTGATGTTGAGCATTCCACCTGCCAACAGCAACCGGGCACATCCCCCCACCTGGTGGTACCGGCAGGAAAAGTGGCCGCACGCCTTGCAATCCCAGCATTTCTGTGTTGGTTGTGGCCGTGAACGGGGCTCAAGTCCAAGGGCACGCGAGGGAGAGAGAGAGAGAGAGAGAGAAAGAGAGGGAGAGAGATAGATAGATAGAGAGAGAGAGAGACAGAGATAGAGAGACATAGGTGGCAAGAAGAGGGAGACAGATAAGGAAAGAGTAAAAGAGAGAAAGCCATCGAGTGCTACGACAGTCTATCTTGCGTGAGAGATCCGCCACGTCTTGTCGTCGATCTACCCTGGTTCCATCAGCCAACCGTCCCAGTCAACGACACTCGACCAAGGTACGTAATTTCTCACGAATGACAGTACTCTCGCCGTTTAAATTCGCCGCTCACTCTGCTTTTAACCGCGCGTGCTCGCGTTAACATTATCCGCCGCGATCTAGAGTGGAATCGCGATATTGATGGAGTCAATCGCGCGCGAATTGACGAAGACACACACACGCCGATTTTCGACGAGAATCAGACGAGACGGATAGGCGATGTCCTTTTAATTTCGTTCGAGCGGAAAGGGAGATCCTGAATCGAATCTCCTTCGGTGCAGTGTGAATAAAAAAGAAAAGAGAGAGACAGAGACAGAGACAGAGAGAGAGAGAGAGAGAGAGAGAGAGAGAGAGAGAGAGAGAGAGAAGAGGAAAGATTTATCTCGCACACGACGTTCAAAGAAGCGTGGATTGAAAATTCACATGAGAGTTTGTCGTGACGGTTTGTCGTACGTTGAGGACCTCCTCATAAATCGCCCTGTCGCGATCGCTGGCGAGATCGCTTGGCTACCGAAATGCAAGCGATTCCTGTCAATTGGAGGGTATGTTGGGGTATCGGAGGGAAGCACCGGGCAGAAATTCTAAATCGGATCCTTTCAAGAGGAGGCTTGGCCTCCGTTTGTGCCCTCTTTTTTTCAATTAAACGCAAAAAACTCTACTACTACTGGTGTGCGCGCCGGGTCGGTACTGGAGATCCACGGGTCAACCTGGTCTCGCCCCGCTTCAAATTTTTCCATTTCGCGTTTTTCACGTCTGGTCGACTGCTGGACGAGGTATCTATCCCGCCCATGCCGCTCTCACGGATCGTATTCCCGACGAACCGCGGCTGTATTCTCAATAAAATCGATAAGTCCCATCCGCGACGGTTATACCTATCCACTCTACGGTATCGTGAATGGCGGCAAAACAATTTTCCACCTGGATGATTTCGCCCACTCGGAGAGAATTTTCGGTTCTTCCCTCGCGGCCGCGTCTCCGGTACGCCGGACGCGATGGAATAATTGATCGCTGCGAGCAACAGCAACGCGTGTGCACGACGCCGTGTGCACGACGTGCAAGATCACGTTATCCTCGTCATCGCGCGGACAGCTCTTTTCCCTTGTACTTTCCATCAAACGAGCTTATTAGCTCGTTACGACATCTCGTGCTGCGAGAGAAAATGCTGCAGCCGACCAGGCAATCGAATCGGTCGATTTGTCCGACTGCACTCGCGTAGCGAACCCGGCGACCAAGAAGGATTTTTGCAACAGTTTGTCGGAAGGTGCTGGCGATTCGTTTCGAATCTTTAAAGGACGCCTGCTCGCTTGTTTTTCTGGCACACACCTATAGATATACGAGTTTGACGGATGATCTTTCGCTACTCTATTTCTTTCGTTCAGACGATCGCTAAAATATAATTTTTTAAACGAGTCGACGCAAAATATACGCAACGGATCTTTCAGCGTCACTTTGACGGACGATCTTTGACGAACGCTGCAACTAATCGAATTAATCCGTAAATAGAGAGTCTAATTGGCACACGTAGTGTGCTCAGCCAAGGTTGCCACAGGGAATGGCACCGGAGCGCCTTTAGCAGGGTATGTAAACGTTTTCGAGGTGCACGCGGTTCGATATCCAGCAGTGGCGATCTTCCACACACACCGATATTCAATTCTCCGGTTGCGCGGAGGCATTTGCAAGAAAATCGGTTCCTGTAATTACCTTAATGAATGGTAACAAAGGCAGGAGCCTTATACCAAGCGATATTATGTTCTCTCTTGCGTAGTCGGTCTTTCTCCTTCTTGTTCCTTTTTGGTCTAGCTGCAAACCTCTCCGGCACTAAGACCGTTTCCTTCGCCATTACATTGTGGCGAACTGTTCGACTAACTTTGAAATAATTAGTCCGGATAATGAAGTTCAGCTGCACAATGGCCTTAGCTGCAGAGGGTAATGAGATTCACCCTCTCCCACCCCACCTCCCCCACCCACCCTTGCGCCTCGTGTACCCCTCGTTTTCGCGCGATATTGATTACTTAAAGCCCTTCAATGGTTTTACAAGAGGTTTAAGGGATAGGTGAATCAATCTTATCATCCTTGAGTAGAAGCTACATTATTTCACCTCCCTCTCCCTCTCTCTCTCTCTCTCTCTCTCTCTCTCTCTCTCTCTTCTTCTGCACGTGACACGCCAGCCGTTGAGTCAGTCGTTAATTAAATACGAAGGAGAAAAGAAAGCGAAATCCCGTTGAATGGGATGGCCGTAGTCGCGTCTTCATCCGCAGAGTCATCGTTTCAAGAGACGGCCAATGATAATTACCACGCCCGCAGATTTATCGTCGCTATCAATATTTCTTGTTCGCGATTACGCGAGCTCGCGTCGAAGCTGAAACTTCGGACGAGCTTCCAGTAGCCGATCATTTCTCGTCCAGTTCGTAGCCTGGTTTTCGTTCGTTTTTTCGGCGCGTCGCTTCTGTCAGACGAAGCGGAGAACAGCGAGTGTAATCTGGCTGTTGAACAAAGTGAAAGCGATGATGTTTCCCTTTCCCCGAGACGGACGTTTAATGAATGGGAAAATTCAATTTACGAAAAGAGGGTAAACAAGTGCGGCGAATTTCAACTGGCTTGTTCCGCCAGCGCGGACCGCGTGGCTAATTGAGCGAGGGCGGAAACCAAAGAGAGAACGCTCTTTCTCTCCCGACGTTGGTACGCCGTTCGTTCCAGAGATAACTGTTATCGATAACGCTCATCGCGGTGCTTATCGAATGATGCTCCTTCCCCGGTGGCAAGCGATCCTCGCGACTCGCCAACGAGATGATCGTAAAGCACCAGGAAGGAATTCCTCTCGTTTTAAACTCGAGGGGCAAGATCAATCTGCTCGCTCCTTGGAACCGAGCGTTTCTTGTCTCTCCGCTTAGCTGTGGATTCTTTTAACTTGTGCATTTGTTACTGTGTGCGAAAGTATAAAAAATACTCGACGTTCAGTGGGTGAAATTAAATCTCTTTCCAGAGAGCAAAGCAGAAAAGTTCTTTCCACAGAGGAAATGTGAATTTGCGTGGAAATCTGATTTATAGGTCTGATGTAATTTTCGTGTAACTTGTGTTTAACTGTGTCGAAGAACGGGAGAAACAATGCGAGTCAATGTAACAGCAGGCGTATCGATAGCGAAATGAAACGATCTTATCGTTATTATTTGTACACTTGATGCGATAATCGCATGCTCTGATTCGATGATCAACCGAACCGTGATACGAGGGAGTGCATTTTATTTGTTCTTTGAGATAAGTGCTGTTCGTTAAAAGCCGTTTTCAATGTCCGATATTTACGGATCTCGCGGACAGTTGACACTGAATCTCTGCTACTCGAAATATTCTTTCCGATAGATACGATGTGCTGCTAGTAATCTCGCTCCACTTGTCTGTTCAACCGACTGTGAACAGAGCAATGTCGATCGAAACTAATTGTCGCGGCTGAATTTCCTCCGCTATAAGATACAAGGGAAACTCAACGTTACCATCAACCAATGTCGAGAACGTCGTAAAATTCGATGAAATTCAGCTTTAACGAAGAGAAAGATCGTCCTCAGCCCGAGAACAGTTCTAATTCCAGTTCGCTGAAAGGATAACGGATCGGTGCATCGCTTCAAGATAACTGACTAACGAACTTTGTCATTAGAATGGAGGTATTAGCCCTGAGATTGTTAATAGTTTGACGTAAGTTTAGTTTCCGATCAAATTTCTATAACATATTCTACACTGCAATTTTGAAATTTAAAGCCTTTATATCCTCATCTTCAAATTTAATCAAAAATATCGCCGTCAAAATCCTCGAAATTTTTCACTCTCACGTCATCTCAAGCTATTTAAAGTTCGTTGGTCGTTGGATGCAAATTTCAACATTATTCACGACCTCCGAGTTTCTTCGTTCCCTGAATCATCTGAACTCTAAATTACGGCCAGCCTATCGCCAGAACTATTATGCGTCGTAGATAAATCTTCGTCGTGAAAATATCCGAATGATACACCGAGTCGATTCGAGAGTGCATCGATAAAATATTAACGAGTATTACCTCGATGTTATTTTCACGTGGAAAAAAAAAGATGCATCCAGACGGGAGGGGGGAGGGGGGAGGGGGAGGGGGGGAGTCTCGAACGCCACGTAACATTAACGCCGCGGCTAACAAGCCGTGTAAATTGCGAACAAGACTAGTTTCCTTCGACGAGAGGCCTCGCAGAGAGTTCGTAAAGACTGGTGAAATCAATCTTATCGTCCTTGACCGGATGTAAACCCGCTGGTGACCTCAGAAACGGCACAGGCCTCCCAACAAGAGTGACGCGATTGAAAATGATACAACTGGTTTTCTCCGTTAATTTATTTGGACGTTTGTCCGATAGAGTCCGAGATATTAAACGGGTATTAATTCTTTTTTTTTTTCACAATTTTTATTCGGCTCTCGCGCGTCGACAGCGGGAAACGAAGCGTGAATTAAAATGGCGGGTGATCGTATTTTCGACTGGATATTTATTGATAGAATTGAGAACTCCTCGAGAAAGATTATTTTTACTCTAACAGCCACTGCGGTAATGTTAACATTACAGTCCATAATTTTTAAAATCGAGTATTTATGTAGTTTCACTCGTCGGTTAGGTTTCGGCTGGATGTCAGAAAAATTCGAGCAACCTGTCTTTCTGAAACACGCTTGCACGTTGCCTCGTGGGAAATTCTTTTCAAATCATCGCACTTTTGACATTTCGAAATTCTCCTGGAACGGGAATACGTAGAATTAGTTTCGCGCGTGCGACGGTAATTGACTTTCCAAATATCACACGAAGCAGATACACGGACTTATAGTGATCTCTGTCTTTCGTCTGGCAAATTACAGTTGCTTTGAAATGAAAATGCGGTGTCACGGAAGCATAAACTAGAACGTTCCTCGCCCCTCTCCCGATGACGAGTAACGAAACGATAGATAGATACCTTACTCGCAGTTCGGCCGTCCTTGAGCTAGTAATCCGTCAGCGAAGTTTTGCTCGCGAGGGAACATCAAGAAACTTAGCAGTGACATAATCTGCAATCATGTTGCTGAGATCCTCTTTCGGCACTGTTGAGTAATTGAACTAGTTTCCGGAGATAAGGCATTTGCCTGCGAGCTTAGACGAGTTTCACCGGCTATAGGATAATGAAACGATAAAGATAATTTGAAAGAAAGTTGGGGAAGTTTGCCATCTAGAGGCTGGCGGAGCGCAGAGGACAGCGTACAAATCATTCTGTTCAAACTATTTACAACCGAAAGATACCGAGCGAGTGCAGAAAATTTATGCCGCAGGTTTCGCTTTTTCTCTTATTGCCAATGCTCCGAGGAGAAGATAAATTTTACGATGCAGCGCATGAGACGGTTACAGTTTACTTTTATAGTTACAATTACTTTCAAAAATGAAGGAAGATTCGTCGAATTAAATTCACATTTGATCATCCACGCAGGCACGTAGGTTTCATCTCTGAAAATTGATCTTCCTGTGTAATGAATCTCCTTGGAATGGTAATTCGAATTGAACGTTGCCGTTAATTTTCATACCATTTGATTTTGATTTATGACCAATGAAATACTTTTCTCTCGTTCATCGATCTCGAACGCACGTTAAAATCGTTCAGCTACATGCCGCGGTCACTTCCCGGTGAAGGTAATTACATGATTTTTGCAACATTCGTGATCAGAGTTAGAATCCACAGGTAGGGAATTAACGTGTCAATTAAAGCTCGGACGATATACGCTTGTCAACCAGGGTACGATGCTTTGACTTTCATGAGATATACGATGTATCAGTAAATTACACAGTTGTGCGTAACCGAAGACACGCGATCACTTTCGACTCGTTTTCGCGTCTGATCGATGAAAAGTTGCCGGTTAATTAGACGCACGGCAACGTAAAATGCCATTTTCGTCAGTCGGTCGACGAACTGGTGTTGGCTTCTAATTCAGTATTTATCGCTCTTTGATCAGTTTGTCTGTTAATTTACGTTGGACTCGAGTTAACATCGAATTCATTACTGAAACACCGACGACACGTCGATATGTTAATTAACGTAATTCGGAGTACTGGTCTCGCGAAATTTAAACACAGAAAAATTCAGAGATCGATGAAAAATGCGTTGAGTGTAGGAGAAGATTCTGTCTCTTTTTACTTTCTTTTTGTGTCTTCATTTTTAAAAATTTGAGTATATCGAGGAGAGACTTCGCGCTATCTTTTTAAATCGTTTCGCAATCGGACAAAACGCAGACGATAAACGCAAAATCTTTTCAACCGCAGTTACATTTCAAGTTACTGAAATTAAACATTACCGTTACGGAGTTAAACAACAATGCGACAACGCGTAAATTCGAAATGGGTCGCGGGAACTGTCCCCCGACGAGAAAGGGAACGCTATCCTCTTTCACAAAATATTTACATACGTTCAATCACTCGTTTCCATAAAGTGCAGAAAATATTTCCTTCGCCGGAGGAGGAGAAGGAGAAAACAGGCAGGCTCTGTTGAATTAAATAACAATAGGGAATCACGTTTTCTGAAACGTACCTATATCTTATTTTATTCTCTGCCGGATTATTTCGCTCGGAACTCGAACCACGTGTTGAATGTTCTCCGAGAGAGGAGACGCCGGAATGGTCGGGAAAGGAGATGCTGAGGAAGAATTCTTTCGTTTTTTCATAAAGTCCTGCTGTGTGTAGGACATCGGTGGTCTTGCACGAAATTTACACACAAAGGAACGCGTTTGTATTCGATAGAAGACATTAGCGTGCGGGAACACGAGCGCGCGCGAATGCGTGCATTTGATTCCGCGAATCCCAATGTACGATTAAGGCGCCCCGTATCTTCCGAGCGTTCGTTTTTAATGAGGTAACGAATGCTGCCAATTAATTGTCTTAACGCCGCGAGTCTAATCACTGTACACATTCGCATTCCTGCGAGCGATCGAACTTGGAGATTGTTCGATAATTCCCCCGGTATTAATCGGAATTAATACTGGGTACCTCCTCGCGTTTCATAATCAAAGGAGGAAAAAAAAAAAAAAAGAGAAAAGAACAGGTGTTTAAGGAACATTAGCTCGATGTGTACTCTACAATTCTCTTTATATTATTCCGTTGTAACTGAATCGTTTTCCAAATAGGTTAATATATCATGAGGCATACACCGGCCGTTCTACGCAACTGGAATAAATTCTAGAAATACGCGCATTTAGAAACGGATGGAAGCGTGAATTAATCGAACATTAATTTCAAAATAAATTGCTTTTAAACGCACCAGCGTGCAGTTTGCTTTCTCTAATGAGAGAGACATTGCAAAGGAAGGTACAAAACAAGAACTAGACAAGGAGGATTATATTTAACTAGATCAATGTAATTTACTTGCGCTTTGCGACAAAATGTATGCAAACATAGGAAATACGGGTTAATGACACTTGGATGTACCACTCGAGCACGATGGCTTGAATTTATACGGAAAGAATGAGTTTTTCAAATGGGCTCTGATGAACGCGTCGTTTGTTTGTGAAACTCGGTCTTCCGCGACGCGCAGCTTCCAAGAAAAGATGCCCGATAAAATGTAAAGATACTCCTTTACCCTTGGAATCGAGCGTCACGAGCCAGCTGAGAGGATTATAACCGCCTCGCTGCTATAACGGTACAGCCATATGCGTACATACATACATACGTACTACAAGGATTCAGCTCCGAGCAAAATCGGAATAATATTACTTCGCCGCTTCCCGCGAATTTCACGCGCCTCCTTCACCTCGCCGGGATCCTGCGCGCGCTGCGGAAGGAAGTGACCGTGCTCATTCGGCCGTGAACGATTAAAAAAACTGTGGAGCTAAGAAACTTCTTATTAAGACGCGGGCGAATTACGATTGGCAATCGAATCGTTTCTTTTATCGAGCAGTTGACAAAGGAGGGAAGAGCTGAATGGGAATCGTTGTCTTCGACTTGTTTCAAAAAATTATTAAATAATTTAAAAATTATTCAATCGTTATCTTTGACTTGTTGACATACGATGATATCTTTTACTGTGCAGCAAGTTTTGTTTCGCTCTATTCGTCAAAATATTTCAAGCCGATCGGAAATAACTTAGATTAAGTAACAAGGTCGAACGAATTATCTTCGAACGTGTCTTTTCGATCGTAGCTAGCACCTTCGAGTATAGATAGCATTCAAGTTTGTTCCGCATAGCGTGACGAAGTAATGATTTTAAATTATAAAAAGAAAAGAGTAAAGATTAAATTCTTTTTTCGAGATAATCGATTACGAATGAACAGGGACAAGTGTGTACTTTGCTCTGATATCGATAAACCGACAGGCAAAAAATCAACAAGATGATACGACAAGTTACGTCGAGGCGAAGAAAAATTTTATTTCTCGTTTTATTTAATATTTTACGAGCGACCACACTTTACGATAAATAGAACAAGCGAGCTTCCACGTGATCAACGCGACGATCACTGTACACTTTTTGGACACTTCGGTTGACATGTACGTTTACGATGTATGTACGTGACAACGGCAATATAAGTCGAATCTCAGACACATGCAAATTAAAAATGACGGAATTCGAAACGATGCTCTTCAAAGATCTTACACTTTTTTGTCTGAAAATAAACGCACCAAAATGAATACAAATTATCCAACTAAATTACATCGACACTTGATATTTCCACGCTGCCCATTATAGTTACACTCCAATTCAATCGAACGTGACTGTAATTTCATTAAAACACACCGAATGGTCGTCGTCCGTTTCTTTCTTATTTCTCTTTTCTTTCTTTCTTTTTTTTTGTTTTCTTCGCTCAATGGTAACTTTTATTGCCAGTTCGAATGCACGCCCGATCTAATTAACTCTCTGTGAAAATGAAACGCAGGAAGACCGTCGATGGTTGCTTGCGCGCCAGCGATTTCCTACACTCTCTTTCTCTGGTCTGCTCTCGTTGATAACTGAAACAGGTACTTCTCCATTCTGACATCCGAGACAGATGATGGGAACGCGTTTGAACGCGACCTTGCGGCAAGGAGAAGCCAACGATCCCGCAAACAGGCACTGGCTGTCGCTTCAATTTTCACGGAGTTTCGCGACTCCGCTAAAGCCGCTTTTTACCACGGCGGTTTCTCATCAACTATGTTCTTTGATGCAACATCATTAAACTTCGTAATTTCGCTTCTCCATATCACCGCAAATAATTTGTCTCTTTTGCACGCGGGGTCTTTCGCGCGTCTACTCGCCCTCGACAATTAACATTAACCATCCCGCGTAAAATTTCACTTAGTGTGCTCGTCGGTGTTAGAACGCCTGTAATTTTAATGGCAACGGGGTTCGGAACACGTAAGTTCGAGCAACGACGACGACGACGACGAGAAGTATAACATGGACATTGTTTTCTTAGCTGATTGGAGGAAACTGGTTTCTCACTTTTACTCGGTGTGCAGTTGCTCTCCGGGCTAGTTTGTAGGAATTAGTTCGTCACTTCGTTTGATCGTCTGTACGATGAAATGCTAACATCTTTAAGCTTGATCTCTATTGCGCGAAACAAGCTTGAAAACGAACTTACAGCGCACTTGCTCAAATACAATTTCAGTTAACGAGATTAATTGTTTGCAGCGTAGTTATTCTTCGTTCGGTTTGATCTCGATCGGCTCTGATTTTCGCCGCTTCTTTGAGACTCATTAACTCGTTACTCATTAACAAAACGTTTCTTCTTTTCAGTTCTTTTCAGTCACTAAGACCGATAGAATGTAGACAGAACGAAGTGGAAAAATTTACTATGAAATTAATCAAGAAACTTCAATGACAGACAATTCCTGTCGAATGTTTAATCATTCAAACATTCGCCGAATCGACATTTCACAGTTACGATAATTCAAAAATTCCAATTTTAAATCAGCAGCGAAATATTTTTAAACAAGTAGCTATATCACGTATTACTACGAGACTGAAGTTGTCGAGGAAAGCAACGAAGCGAGTACACGTTATGAACGATCGCTTTGAATATCGACGGGCTGCCGCTTGTACAACAAGGTAATCGTGGCATTCGCGTCATCATCCAGCTGAGAATTGTAGCATCGCGGACGCGCGCGACTCGTCGTCGTACAAGCCGCCTCAATTAGAAGGCCGCACGAACGAAAGAGAGCATACTCCCTCTTGGTTACCCTTATCTCTCCGAGGCTAGAACTATCTCTCTCTCTGCTGCTGCTGCTGCTGCTGCTGCTGCTGCTTCTTCTTCTTCGGGTTGTTCTCCAACCTAGACTGAAATTCTGATAAGAGCGGTCTGGTAGAGCGGGGAGAGTAGAACGCAGCCACTTCCGCTTCTAGATCATTGTTTGCGAACGGTTAATAGCCCCCTGGGTACACCTACCCGACCACCAGAAGTCTGGCCGCTCTCATGGAAGCGCGAATCATCTCCCGTCTCTCTTCTTCGACGCTGCTCTCCACCATCTTCCTCCACCAGACAGACACCAGTCTTCTCCCTCTCTTCTCGCCTCTCTTTTCCCTTTGTGTTCCTCGTCCCGCCAATGCGTTCTTCTCACCAGTAGTCTCCTGTTTCTTTCTTTCGCTCTTTTTCACTCGCGATCATTCACGATCTTTCTTGCGCCTAGCAGCTCCTTCTTCTTCTTCTTCTTCCTCTTCTTCTTCTTCTTCTTCTTCTTCTTCTCCTCCTCCTCCTCCCGCTTCCTTCTTAACCGTTCTCCGTCGGTTCCCTCGAAAAATTATGCGCTCTGGGAGGTGAACATCCGTTTTACACGAGACGCCACAACGTATGTACAACGATGCGTGTTTCGCTCCCTATACGCGATCCTCTGCCTGCGCGTGCACCGTCTCTGTTTTTCCATCGCGAATCAGCGTATGCTCGCGCGCCAACACCACCGGGTTTCCGAGCCAGGTTCGCACAGCCGAGAACGTAATTGAAGACTTCGGGTTTTAGAATGGGGAGTGCCACGTGGACGAGCGAAATTAATTGCCGCTGGCACCGTTAGGCCTATGGATCGTAGGTGGCTCCATCGTGAACCGCGTGTGTGTGTCTGTGTGTATGTGTGTATCGGCACGCTTCTCGGAAACAGAATAAAGGATTTCTTCGTGGTTCGCTGGATCCACCCGGTCGAAACGTCCGGGGGCTCGTGTCTCTGGCTGTATTTTCATTTGTGTCGATCCGTATCTCTCGGATTGTTCACGATTTATGGAACGCCTCGGAACGTTTCATTGAACGCTCACCTTTCGGCGCGCGATTTATTTCCGAGTGGCGTGAATTGTTAAAGAACCTTCGAATTCGTATATATACGAGAGGATAGTCTTGGAAGATTCGTCGACACCATCGCTTCTCGTCGGACGAAAAATTTCTCGCGGCTCTCCGATCGGATTTAAAGTATTTGAAAAGAGTGAGAGAAACATGAAACACACGTGAAAGACACTTTTAATTAGAACTGCGGATTTGCAATATCGTGCGGAGTAACGTGAGAAGATATATAAAGTATCCAAAGTTCAGCACTTTTAGTAATATTTAATTTAAAACAGAAAATTTCTTACCGAGATCATTCCTAAAAGAATTTGCGCAAAAACCTTTAATTGCCAGTGAAATACGTATAAACTTTGTACGATATTCAGAACTTTAATATATATAATAAAAATAAAAAACCATTTATAGTTAGACTGTAAAAATTTTCAGCGAATTTTCAGAGGAAACTTTAAAATATAATAAAGTACAGAGTGCTTTATTATATTGGAATGTAAGAAGATATATAAGGTATCCAAAGTACAGTGCTTTCAATAATATTTACATAATAAACACGTAAAACAATTTCTTATCGAAGTTCTAATGTTGTAAATCATTCTCAAAAGAATTTGCGCAAAAACTTTTAATTCTTAGTGGATATACATACGTATAAATTTTGTATGATATTCAGAATTTTAACGTACGTAAAAAACATTTATAATTAGACTGTAGAGATTTTCGTCGAACTTTCAGAGAAAATTTTAAAGTATAATATCATACAGAGTGTACCGAATGTAAGAAAATATATAAAATGTCCAAAAGTTCAGTGCTTTCAGTAAGATTTACATAATATACACGTAAAACAATTTCTTATCGGGGTTCTAATTTCTAAATCATTCCCAGAAGAATTAGCATAAAAACTCTTAACTCTGAGTATAATATACGTACGAACTTTGTACGATATTCAGTGAATTTTCAATTTACAAAGAGGCTTTCTAAAAACTTGTTGCCAAAAGATTTCTTGGAAAATTTATTTGCGAAAAGCAATTTCCATAATGCCGCGTTATCCGCTATTGACGCGAATAAATTTCCAAGATAAAAGCGTACCGGTGGATTGGAAGTTGAAAAATTTGCATGTCGCGAGCCGCTGCTAACCTCGCAAGGTCATACGGTACTATCCTGATCGAGTCGAGAAAGTAGGATTAATGTCAACCGCTTCTGAACGACATCTTGCCTCGTTTGAAACAACTAACCACGTAATCTTCGGAAGAATTAAAATCCAGTACCTGATTGCAGTGAAACGCGGAGAAAAAAAAAGAAAAGGAACGGACTTTGTGGTTCGTAATTAATTCAGAAAAAAAAGTACGTTTATCACGGAGTTCACGATACGAAATCAACTTCGTATGGAGAAACTCGAGATAACGATAATGTTCAGAGAAAGATAGATTCGGGATAGATCGATAATTTGATTTCGCGAATATTTAAATTGCTTTAACGAATACTGTACATACATGTTTACAGAGAGTTGATCTCTGCGAGAGAGATCATCGTTAAACGTGGAGCAACTACGAAGATGAAAAAGATAGAGAGACCCTTGCTGACAAATCGCTGCATTTATTAACGCGCGTGAATTTAATTTTGCTAGAGTCTCGAAAATATACATTCCCGGTGATTGATACGAGAAGATGCAGGACGATAAATCTCGACGACGAAGAAACATTCCACCGCACTATTAAAGAATTGAACGAAGCTAATAAACTAGCTAATAGCGTCGGTGCCAATAAAAACAGGAAATCGAAACGTATGACTCTGCGTGGTCGAGTCCATCGGTAATACCACCTAGAAGCGATAAAAATTAATAACGCGGAGTGTCGCGAGAAATGAACTATCGATCCATTTGCATAGATTAAAAAAACACACATACAGAAAAAAAAAAGAAACGTACGAATGTGCGCACGTAGTCTCGTTCGTAATCTTCGAACGTTAACGGTTAACGGTGATGAAGAACTAACAGTATTGGATTAGTTAATTCAATCATCTACGTGCACGGTGTTCGACTCTTCGTCTTCGAAAGGATCAAGACAGCGTCTCGATCGAACGCAAAGAAGCAAAAAAAAAAGAAAGAAAAAGGAAGATGATCATACGAGGAAACGATGTTCGATCGAAGGAGACACGCATCCACTCGGAGGAATTATTTTTAAATGAACGGCACACGTTCGCTTAAAAATAATTGGCCCAACCCTCGAGACGTTCGTCGACTGGTATATCGCTGATATGGTCGTGTGTCGTGGCCAGGAAGTCAGCAACAGCCCCGAAGCGGCGTCTGAACCAGCCTGACTGGACTTCCCCGAAATCGACCATCAACCAGTGTACGTACAGGGTGTTACGGATTGAAAACCCTGGCTGCTGGCGATTATCGCCGATATACCGAGTTGATTGTTCAAGGAATTGCCTCGGATCGTTTCCACGGCGAGGCGTTGTCGCGATAACGCCACCCCGCCCCTGAATGACGAGACTTCTCGGATCCTAAACTCGTCGCCTTTGTTCCGGGCAGAGCTTTATCTGACCGCGTTCAGAGCGAACTTCCTCCGTGAACACGCAAAGTGTTTTCCAAGTTGTTTAAAGTGGAATTCCGAAAACGTGCTCGAACCACTTTTGTTTCCGTGCTGATGGCTCCGCTAGCGGCGAGTATTCCGTATTTCCAGCCGAATTTACCATTACTGGAATCGCGAATTTTATCGCTAAATGGGATCGTATTGCGCCTCCGTCAAAAAAAAATGGTACACGCACCGTGATCTCTCCTTTGTTGAGAAATTTTATTCTCACGGAGTTTCCCGCTTTCGTGATAACCCTGAGCTCTGAAATTGTACAGTTGGTTCAAGCGTTCGCAAGACGAAGTGAAAATTTTGTTCTTTCTGGAAAAACCCTATTTTTAGGAACCGTAAAGCTTCCTGGGAAACCGCGGAGACGCGAATGCGGTTAATCGGAGCAGTTTAAGAAAGAAAGAAGTCGCTCGAAGCTGTAAAATAACGGAGAAATAATGGACGTTTGATAGAGGGAGATATAAGAGTATTATACGAAGTATTAAACGAGTTATCTGATGTTGAATACGACGGACGAATTAATTAAGCAATTATACGGCTCACGAGATACATGCGCCCGACTTCCTGTATAGCCGAAATGCTGATCTACGGGGCTGGTTTTACGTGCATTGCGACATCTTCGATCGCGATAATTGGGAGAACAATGTCCGGAAGCTTGCTTAATCAGAATCAAAACTAGCTGGAAACGTATTACCGCATAACGGTAGACATTAATTTGAAAGTCTGACTCGAGTCGAAATGATCCCCTGTGTATACGTAAGCAGCAGGCAGGAAGCGAAGATGAAGATAAAAAATCAAAGTCAAGAGATAACTGACGATCATGCTACATTTGGCGATACAATTACTGTAATTACATGATCTTGCGTTCCGTTCTCGTGGTCACCATGTTGCTCAAGTTGTTTGCGTTGGTAACATTCACTCGGATGGACTTTACGAGGAAACTTTGAGCAAAACTTGCTCAACGAAAAGATAATCTCGCGGCCTTAACGATATATATTCCATTCTTCCGTGAGTTTAACTCAGCGTTTAAGAATGTAAAAATTATGTACACGTGTGGAGAGATTATTTATTGAAAATTAAGTTGTTGGACGTTCTTCTTACAAGTGCACCAAAAAAATCTAGGAAAGATATAAAGAAAGTCAAGAAAGTCGAGAAATTTTTCACAATATTTTATATTTTGATTTCGATCTGTTTCAGTGATAAATTTATCGTCCACACTTTATATAGTTGCAGCAAACTCTTAAAAATATATAAAAAATACTTCGCTTCGAGCCAATTTATTTGTTTATTTTAACCTTCAAAGATCGTAAAATAATAAAGAGAGAATTATGAGAAATAGAGAAATCTACATTTACGCGGATCGTTTATGTTGAATTCAATCGTTTGTATCGTGCCGCGGTGGAGAAATATATTTCTTTTTTTTTTTTTATATCGCGCACGATATGAGTGACGAGGCAAATTCAGTCATGCGCGATAAAATGGCCTTTAAAAAAAAAGAAAAAAAAACTAACAAAAATAACCTTCTTTTATTGCAAAATTGTTAGTTTCTAGCGCTAAAAATTTTGATCAAACACAGTTCCTCTTTTTTTTCTTTTTTTTTTTTTTTTTTTGCTATAGTTATAGCCACACGATATAAAACAGAATTGATTATTCACTCAGAGAGAATGTATTTTCACCATTGACAAATTTACTTGCCTAACCAAGCAAATTCATTCTTTTTCACTAGCAATCTAGGTCATTTACGTCGAGATACAATTTTTTTGCTTTTTTATTATTATTCTACTCTCTCAAAAAAGAAAATGGGGACAATTCTGCGTATCGTATAAATCGTTCATCGAGTTCAATGTTCGAAACTTTCTCCCAATAAGAGTAAAAAATTCGGAAGTAGAGAATTCAAGGAGGAAATTTCTTTCGGGTCATGAACGATCCAGTGGGTTCCACTCACGGAGGGTTAATTTCAAAGAAGGTTTAGTATTTACCTTAGATTTTACGATTATTACTCGTACGATTAAAGCGCCAATCTTTTCCCTCGGTTTTCCCTCTCCCTCTCTGCGAGAGTCGAGAGTGTATAGAGTGATCGTCGGCGTATAACGTAACAAACGCAACACGATGTAATTTCAAAACAATGGCACGCTTTAGCTGCCACACACAACTTTCTTTGGGTAATCTTTCCAGCAACGTGAGCAGAAAGAATGGAATCGACACGTTTCGTATAAAATTCCCTGGAGGGTTCGGCGATGTGTGCGATACGCCGCTGTCTGATACGCGATCTATCGTTAACGAGCATGTAATATTTACATCAACTGCAATAAACGAAGGTTGTTCACATCTGCCTCGCGTAATCGAGAGGCGAGAGAGTCTCATAACGAGGTGCCGGACTTGGCTCGTGCTTCTCAGCCATGGAAACGTATACACACACAAACACACACTGTTGCATTCTTTTTCTCGTTCGCTTCTCTGATACTATCGTTACTATTAAGTATACTAACACTAAGCGCTGTGCAGTGTCGAACAATGAATTTCGTGGGAAAATTGTTACAACCACAACGTGTTTGAATGAACGAATATCGACATTTTGAGGAATAAGTATAAGTATTCCTTGAATTTTCGTGTATAATAACTTGAAGATATAGATGTAATGTTGTAACAGATTGTGCAATATCGTCGGTCTGTTATTTGAATATTTGGTAAACTTCGGAGGAAAGAATATAAAAGCACACGTATCATGATTTCTCCGATGAAAAATAATTTCAGAGTGATGAGATGAATATGATCTCTGATCTATTAACGAAAGATGATAGAATAAAATAATGCAGATATTGTTGATTAAATATCAAACTACATATAAATCTTATGTAAAATTAAGCCTTATAAATCATAAAATTAATTATAAGTACTAAAATAAAATTTGGAGCTTTATACAAAATTATAAAAAATTATTTGATATTCTTCTAAAAAAAACCATTGCACCATCTCCTACCAGAAAAATTATATATATTTTTCATTGAAAACACATTTAATTTCATTCAGAAATATTATTCTTTCAAGAATGATGTTTGAATCAATCTTGTCACTTAACTTCACAAAACAACATTTTTTGTTTGATTGAAGATTCAAATGCCAAATCATATCGAAACAGTCGATTCATATCAACAGTACATTAAGTACTATTCCAGGAATCGATTTTATTCTGTCGACGGAGTATCGAAACAGTAATCTCCCAATCGTTTAACCTCCTTAACTTTTGAACAAGGATGCGTGTACGCACGCCGCAATATGTATTCCCATGTAATTTTATAAATTTCCTGGAAAATTTGCAGCAACGTGGCGAATGATATGTGTGTGTGTGTGTGTATTTTTTTTCTCTCGCGGTTTCACGATTCTCTCTCAATCTCCAGAGACGCACGGTCTGATGAGAAATAACTGTTAATCTAAAGTTTCCTTTTTTTCTTTTTTTTCTTTTCAATTTTTATATCGGCCTCAGATCTCCGGCCATTTTCAAAGAAGATACGTACACACGTATCAAATAATCTACAACGCAGTTGTTTCGGTACATCTTGAACATGGATTACGCATTAGAAATCCTTAGTAGAATATGTGGCTTTCTTCCAGGGAGTGTAGTTGAAATCTCTTCGTCTTGACCTTTATCGTACAATGAACATCTTTCCGGTATTTTATCATGATTATATGCCCGAGGGGTGTGGGAATTTACTGATTTACAAGTTACGGGAATTTCGTTACACAAGGTGATAAAACGTAAATGGCAACCTCTGCGGAATTCTTCTACTTGGAAAAAATTATTAATGTTCCGTAACGAAATCTATGGTCCTTCTCGATCCTTGTGTGTTATTTGCATTGTATAATTTTAACAAAGAGATAAGGTACAATGAAACTGCAGCACTATGATATCGAGAATCAATTACGCAATTTCAAGTTTTTTTTTTTTGTTTTTTTCATTTGAAACATTCTTTTCAAAATATTTGAAACGTTTTAATTATCCTTCATTCACCAAGCGGCCAATTTTGTAACACCTTTGAACGAATTTTTATAATAAATGGTATTAATCGAGTACACGTTCTTCAAAGAGATAATCGAGAACGATCGCTATTCCCGTTTGACACGTTTGACTTACGCGCGTGTGTTACACGCGACGATGTGACGTGGCTTTCAATTTGTTTAATGGAAAGATAAAACTGCTGGATGGAGGTCAAATTGAGTTCCGTGAAGAGATGGGAGGGACGATATTTATTTTCACGCCTCCCGGTATTTGCTTCATTTCTCGCGCTCCGCGAAAGTGACTAACGCGATGAATTTCGAGTCGAATACTCGTTCTAATGGCAAGTCGAAGCATCAATTAATATTAATAAAATAGATCTCTCGTTGTATCGATGTAACAGAGGCTTTCACGCGGAATTCTCTTCAGAAAACGTCCATGTAAGAAATTTCGAGAGACAACGTGCGATGTATAGCGGCTCGTAAAAATATTTAAACACTTACGAAAACTGTAATAATAATAAACAAATATAGAAATCTCAAGACAAGTCACAAAAATTGTTCATTGGATTAATTTCATGTGACCATTTTTACTGTATTGTAATTGTGGCGTTGATTTTCCTAATTTTTGACAAAACGTGTATTTGCGATAAATGACTTGTGCATACGTTAAAAAAAAAAAATTGCTTCATATTTAATAAATATATTATTGAAAAATTATTAAAAGTCGTTGAACGTGCAAATAATTTTTTGATTGAATAATTAATATCAATATAAATTGATATAATAATTCTATTTAGAATGAATAAGAAAATTAAATTACATCAGAAATTGGTGTTCAAATTTTGTAGAATGACATTTTCAATCATTTTTTCACACATATGCGCAATATATTCACAAATGTCGAGTACCAAATATTTTCGTGAGCCATTTCGCCACGTCAAAGGAAACGAATTAATTTGAATTTGACAAACGTCCCAGGGGAAAAAGTTCTGTAACGTGACTACCTCACTGGAGGGATTATCTGCAGTTTCTCTGCATAGCCATGGGACACGAGATTACTCGAAAAGCAAGTTCTTCGATGGCGTCAGAAAACATTCTTCCCCCTCCTCCAGCCAGTTGCAAGAAACGTAATTCGAACGCTTAGCAGATTGAAAGCTGTTACGCTGATACGATGAAGTACTTCCTTCGAATACGTTTTTGTTCTGCGCCGAGTTTCCACACTTTTCCCTTGAACGCTCGGAAAGTGGAAGTGGCAAGAAAGGGATAATACGGAGTCAAACATTTGGCAATACATGATTTACATTAATACCGTTGTCGGTTCGCTTTCCGGCGAACTACAAAATAGATCGAACGTAGAACTCCTTGAAACGGAGACTCCTTTTCCCTCTTCCTCCTTCTTTTTTTTTTTTAACGCCTCCAGAATGCAGATTTTTCCGTATTCACATCGCGTCGTTCCGCCCGCCACACGATCATAACTATAAAAATTTATAGTTTTTTCGAGAATTGCGAGTTTCAATTTATTATTTATCATCGTGGATACAAGCGATACACAGTTCATTCAAAAAGAATTCATAGTTCCCTGTTGATTAGTATTTTCAATTTTTCTGATTCTTAGAATTCAGATCAGATCGGACGAAGTAGATTTTATTAATTCTCCAATAGAGAGTGAGATATATATATATATATATATATATAAATAGCAATCTTATTTTTTTCTGTTTTTTAATCCGAAAGATAATAGCTCGTTAAAGAGTAACGTGCAAAACACAGTCGAAAACCAGCGCTTCATTCCGAACATGTTAATCGCGACTGTTCGGTGGTCATTCGTAGTACTTACTCATTACTATTTCTCACAACCTGCGGCTACAATTACTGCTGAAATACATTGCAAAATAGATGAAACGCAGGCAGCTGGAATTAATGGCGAAACAGCTCGTATTCATCCGCGAATAATCAAACATTTGTTCCCTTGTTAGTTAACAGAAGATTACCAATTCCTACGAAAACTGTCAGGCTGTTCGCGGATGGATAGTGTGAATTTTTCAACAAAATTAACGTAGCTTAACGACGACGGAGCAGTGAAATTCTCAGCTGAGTGTTTTTGTATAGATCAAAAAGTAGTTTCTAGCGTGTATTCAGGTGCTCGATCATAAATTCTTGAAACGCTTTTAGCAACTGTTGGTTCCGCGCGATGAGGTAAAGGAACTCCCGCGAAAAGGAAAGGTACGCGAAATTTCCTGGAAAATAAACAGAAGACTTTTCGTAATTCTACAAAACTACAAATCCGAGGTATCTCGCGTGGCGACCTAATCGTGAGAACTGGGTCGCGTACAAAATCGATTCGCGAGCGTGAAACGTCTTGACGGCGGGGATTTCCTCGAAAATCCTGATAACATCGAGCGAGTATCGGTGGTTTCCTTCTGATGTGTTAAGTGTCGCGAATTGCAAATCACCGGCGTGGAATAGGACGAATAGGATTGAAATGCCTGTAGGGTACACTGCCAGTCTCTTCCGGGAGGCAACAGCAGTCGACTGAAGAGGATTACGAATAACGCCTAGAGTTTGGAAGTGAACTGCACCTCTTCGCTAATCTGGAAATTATTGTCCGTGTTCGTGTCCCCCTCTGACGCTCGGGAAAAGAGAGAGAGAGAGAGAGAGAGAGAGATAGAGAGGGAAAAATATATGTCCCATTTGCATCTTCGGATTTAATTTATGTACATACGTGGCACGTAGCGCATAACACGCGAGTTGAGATATTTCCAATGTTTTATACTGCAGCTGGCATAGGAATAGCTCTTTCGTGCCTGTAGGTGGCGCGTAAATCATCCGGACATGTTGGTGTCTTGAACGTGAAATTTTCTTCCAATCAGGCCAGTTGCCAGGTTTCCGGCACGTAATTAAAGACACTCGGAATCGCTACTTGACGATAACGAGCCGGAGAAGAAAAGAAGGTGAAACGGTCAAGCCGGACAGACAGCTTCGAGGATCGTGACTAACAACTTCATAGATTCCCTCGAGTTTAATTTCAAATTGCCCGCGCAATTAAATTCCTACAAGACGCCTTGTAATTTCCTTTACATTCTGTCGTACGTAAAAAGTGTTTCTTACGTAACCGAAAGAATGCACGAGCTCATTCTACGTAACGATCGTTTCAAGTTTAGCATTAAAAAATTGGCATCCATTTCGCGGTGCGGTGACTTGTCTTCAAACTATTATACATTCAATGTTTGATGTGTTTCATTGTCGGACGTAATTTTGCTCGAATATAAGTTGAGTAGATAATTTTATACTGGACGGGCTGAAAATCACTTCCTACTAAACTAAGTAATTTTTTTTATTACACATTACTTTTTCTTGGAAGAAATGATTTTTAAAACATAATGAAAAAAATTGTGTATGAAATTAGTTTTTTTTTACATTTCGACGTTATTTATTAGAAAACGAAAAAGAAAACAGATGGGGAGAAACTTTTGGCCAACCCTATACATAACGAACTAAGAAGAAACGATGAAACATTCGATACGATTGTAACAAACCGTTGTGCAACGAACGATTGATTTAAATTGATACGCTAAATAGTATTCCTCCTCTCGTACGTGTACACGCGCTCCGATGGCTAGAAAGTTTCCTCGAACGTTTGAAAGTTCGATCGAAAAAAAAAAAAATGTGTTTCGCGGTAACAGTGTTAAAATGTCTCGATGTAGTACGGTGGTCGCGTTGAATATTATCGCGGCATCGGTGACATGGGCACGAGAGACGAAAGATAAAACGTCAAATATTTACAAACCGGCCGCGTTGCCGCGTTCATTGGAAACTGTCAGAGTTAAGTGAAGCTTGAAAATGAAGTTTCGAGTGGATGTTACCCAGGTGGTCCCGTTACTCCCCCGTAAAGGAGTCGACGCGACAGTATCAGAGGCAGAAGTGGAAGCAAACGCCAGACCACTATATTACACACATCTTTTTAACCTTAGCGCTCGCGTTTTCCACCCTTTGCAAATATTCAAATGGCTCCGCTAATGGCCCCTCTCTTCAGCGGCGCGCTTGGGTCTTGCATCAAAGTGGCACGAACACGGCGCGAACCGTTCCAAAAGGGACATCCATCTTCCCCTGACCCACCCAATGCTGCAACTTCTGGGACCCGAAAATTACGAGCTAACGGAAAGTCTCTGGCCGTCTGTGGCCTTCCTTTTATTTTTTCTTCATCTTCTTCGTCTTCTTCATCTTCTTCTTCCTCCTCCACCTCCTGTACTCTGACTCACTCTCTTCCTCGTTCTTTCTCAGGTAGCCCCACCATTCTTTCACACTGGCCGTTGACTTCACCGTTGGCTGCCTCTCTGACGGGCCGGTGCACAGAATCGGCAATCGAAATCGGCTGGGAGCCAGTTTTTGCTTTCCTAAAATTACACTGTAACCGCGGGATCTTTACGGATGCTCGAGCACGATGCTCTTTTCGGCTACTGTTTCATTCAGCCGAGGCAATGCAATGCGAGGTGTCGGGGCACGGTTTCACTCGATTTCGAGCAACTGGAGTAGACGTTGTTTCGTGAAGCGTTTTCGAAGATTATGCGTTTGAGTTCTTCGTTAATTAAGGGATCCTCTGTTAATTCAGATACTTTCAAAAATTAAATTAACAGTTGATTAAACGGTAGAGTGATTTCTCAAATAATACAATCTATCGCGTGACGTTCCCTAATTTAATCTTCGATTCTACTTGGGATCAACTGCATTTCACACAGAAAACATAGAATGTATTCGATGATCTAACACAGATGCTGAAACGTAGTTGCACACATACAAAGTCACGTCATTCCCAGGAACGTAAGTAACACCTTATAACCCTTTATAAAGAATCTTCGGATCTACAAAAATTACTGTATGAGCAGATACAATACGAAGAATTCAGCGAAAACAACTTTATCAAAACGACCCTTCCGCGAGTTTCAAATCGCAGGCGAGTATTTCACGTGGAATAGAAATCAGAGAGAGAGAGAGAGAGAGAGAGAGAGAGAGAGAGAGAGAGAGAAGTTCGATCCAACCGACGTGCGAATTTTCGAACTGAACAATCGAGGATGTACTAAATAGGCCGCGTCTGCTTCGTCGAGGCGTCTGTTTCGTCGCTTTATCACGGTCTGTTAGCAGCACGCAATTACGAGTCCGGCAGCTAGTTAGTTTCTCTCTCTCTCTCTCTCTCTCTCTCTCTCTCTCTCTCTCTCTCTCTTTCTCGAGTCGAACGCCCGCACATACCGCCAAGAAAGCGAAATTTTGCGAAAGTGCACGCAACGTGGCAGCTGCTGGCTAACAGTCAAACTTGCTCCAGGCGATTCGACGAAGTCTCTCCCGCGGGAGTGTTCTATCGCTGGCGAGGCGGGTTGCGCGAGAATACACGAAGCGATCCTTAGAAATCGCACGATAAGAACAACAGTCGAGCCGCGTTAGAGAAATAAAAGTAAAACATAGACGCGGCCGAGCTTGCCTCGCGGTCTGTCTGGCTAATTCATTTTTCCCATCGAAGAAAAATGGAGAGAGAGAGAGAGAGAGAGAAAAGAAACGAAGGACAAAGGAAATTCTTGATTGTAAACGATCGTAAATTCTGCTTCGTTAAATCTTTCGCGTAATTTTCAATTAGGGATTCTAGGCCGATGCGTCTCTCTTTTCTCTGTCTCTCTGTCTGTCTCTCTCTCTCCTTCTCTCGTGCTTTCTCTCTGTGAATGAAGAGATAGGGTAAAAACTGGTCGATAAAAAGCGCTGCAGGCAATTTGCAAGATTAAGCAACGACGTCTACTCCCGTCCGCGTTCCCGCAGACTCTTACTGTCACTATCATTCACGTGCGGTATATACGCGCAAATGTGGTATGCAGAGCTGTGTTCGAGCGCACGCCAGAAAGCACTGGAATTCAATTTTCTATACTATATGACCGTGTATTAATGTACACGTTAAATGTAATGAATTTATAAAGGCGAATTAATTACATGGTAGTTGATCAAATCGAATTAATAATTCGAGGCGGATCTTCTAGGCGATGTATGTACATTTGCGTATGCCGGTATCTTGCTGTTACGTTCGCTGCAAGAACTACATACCGCTAATTAGTTATTAATTAGATGCTCGGCACGACTTGATACGTGATACTTGATCGACGTGTAACTCGAGATAAACATTGATCTTAAAAATGATCAATTGGAAAAGCGCAGAGACAGAAGAGAAATCAAAATTACAAGTTCCACAAGCCTTGATACAGTCTGCGACGTGCAATTCGCGCGACGAAGATTGATTGTCAACTGATGAATTTAACGAGCGAACGCGAAAATCAAGGTAATTCTCTTTAAAGAATTCTCCGTTATTGCTCTGCTGTTGATTCATCGAAACATCCTGTAATTCATTTATCATACATTATACACGCGTTAAGAAATCGTTATAACGTGAAACGAGAGTTGATCTTAATTTAATTCGGCTTACGGTTCCATTACGTTGTAATTTATTAAACATTACACGTCATTTTACACCTTATTACATTTACATATTACGTTATGATAATATTCGATTATTACATTTACATATCTCATTCGACTGCGGAATATATATCCGACCGGTATATTCCGCTGCCGTGTAATATCATTGAAGTTATTCTAATTTCCATTTAAAGTCGCGAAAGTTCTCGCTGTTATACATGCTAAACTCCTTTTTCACTCTGACAATTCCCTTCGAAAAACCACCGTGTTTTCGCCAATAATTTCCTCCAATGACTAGGACTTGAAATTGCAACTCGCCAGCACGCGGCTGATCGGGAACGTGAAAACACTGACACAGGAAGGCCGAGGGAAGAAAATATTCGTATGAAGGCGCGGGAACAGGTGGCGAGGGTGTAAAAATGACTTTAGCAATTAACCGGGAACGTGACTGTTTCCTCGCTAATACGTTCGAAAGCTGGTCGAGCGAGCCGTTCCTCGCGAGTGGGAGCTGCTGGCGAAAAACAGTGAAACGTACAACAGAAATTCCGTGCACGAGCGTTTCCAAGATTCGAACGTACACCGGGGCGAGAATAAAGACTAAAGGGAGGGAAACGCTTGCGTACGGTACCGTTATGCACAGTCTTTTCGGCGGCGAGCGGACCGAAAATGGTTCCGCTTCAGTTGCCATTAAAACGACGGGGGATTTACACGCGGCCAACGGCCAGATGAAAGGAGAAAGAGGCTGCTTCGCTGCTGTAACAGCAGTTACACCGGTAATTTTACTTTACGCCGTAGCAATAAATGCGCTCCGCTCACGCACGCTTCCGCGATATCTGTCCGCGTTTTCCTCCTCTTCTTATCGCCGCGTCTGTCCCCCTCTTGCTTGCTACCTGTTTCTTTCTCAATGTCCTCGGCCACCTACCGCCCACGGAGTGGCACGAGCCTTTGAAAACGAAAAAGAAGACGAAGAAAAAAGAACGAAAGAAAGAGAGAAAGGAGAGGAACGATACACGACCGTTCAACCTGCCTCCGTATTGCTCGGCGTTTAAAGATCTTTATTAACGCGCTCATCGCGTTGGAGTCGCGTTTCATTTCACTGCCCTGATTAAACGGTACCTCGGCCCGGCTGATAGGGAGACTGGGTGGTTCTTATTGGATGAATTTTCAAGCCGCCTGAGCACTGCTCACCTATTTACTTATATATCCAGCCGAACGGAGAGAAGGCCCTTTAAACCGTGAAAGAGAAATCCTGTTTAAAATGAGCCAGGCGCGAGCAGAACGCTCGCGAGACGGTGAAAAGACGTTCTGAGACGAGTTTCTGACGTTTACAGCGAATCGGCGAATATTTGTGGACGTGTTGTAAATTCGATGATCTCGTTGACTGTCGTTACAACGTTTGATTTATATTTAGTTTTTTTTTTTTCTTCTTTTTTCTGAATCTAACTCCGAAAGGAAGCTTGCTTTGAAAAACCACACTCTGCACAATGTAATATTTAATCCTTCCTATATTCAAGAATCATAAAAGTTTGTATTGTCACAATATTTATTTCAACAGCGAAACCAAAGACATTAACGATTTTTAAACTAAATATGAAAATCTAACCAAATCCATTTGTAAGATATACGAGCAAGTACTCGACACGTTTTCCATAATCTACGTGAAATTAACAATGAGGTCTATTTCACGTGATGTTTAATTTGTTTTACATTCAAAAATCGTAAAAATTTGGGTCGCAATTTTCATTTCACAACAGCGAAACCAAAGAAATTGACGGTTTTTAAACTAAATACGAAAATCTAACTAAATCCATTTGTAGGATACACGAGCAAGTACTCGACACGTTTTCCATAATTCACGCGAAATTAACAATGAGGTCTATTTCACGTGATGTTTAATTTGTTTTACAATTCAAAAATCGTAAAAATTTGGGTCGCAATTTTCATTTCACAACAGCGAAACCAAAGAAATTGGCGGTTTTTAAACTAAATACGAAAATCTAACTAAATCCACTTGTAGGATACACGAGCAAGTACTCGACACGTTTTCCATAATCCATGCGAAATTAACAATGAGGTCTATTTCACGTGATATTTAATTTGTTTTACAATTCAAAAATCGTAAAAATTTGGGTCGCAATTTTCATTTTACAACAGCGAAACCAAAGAAATTGACGGTTTTTAAACTAAATACGAAAATCTAACTAAATCCACTTGTAGGATACACGAGCAAGTACTCGACACGTTTTCCATAATCCATGCGAAATTAACAATGAGGTCTATTTCACGTGATATTTAATTTGTTTTACAATTCAAAAATCGTAAAAATTTGGGTCGCAATTTTCATTTTACAACAGCGAAACCAAAGAAATTGACGGTTTTTAAACTAAATACGAAAATCTAACTAAATCCACTTGTAGGATACACGAGCAAGTACTCGACACGTTTTCCATAATCCATGCGAAATTAACAATGAGGTCTATTTCACGTGATATTTAATTTGTTTTACAATTCAAAAATCGTAAAAATTTGGGTCGCAATTTTCATTTTACAACAGCGAAACCAAAGAAATTGACGGTTTTTAAACTAAATACGAAAATCTAACTAAATCCATTTGTAGGATACACGAGCAAGTACTCGACACGTTTTCCATAATTCACGCGAAATTAACAATGAGGTCTATTTCACGTGATGTTTAATTTGTTTTACAATTCAAAAATCGTAAAAATTTGGGTCGCAATTTTCATTTTACAACAGCGAAACCAAAGAAATTAACGATTTTTAAACTAAATATGAAAATCTAACTAAATCCACTTGTAAGATACACAAGCAATATTCAATACCGCTGTTTGCCATCATCCACGCGAAATTGAAACAATGAGATCTATTTCACGAGAAGGTGGTCAATGTTTCACATAAAAGCAAGTGTTCATCGATTGCGAGCAGCTGCCATATTAACAACCGCGAATGCTTGTTGCCACTGGAATTAATTTACACGGCTTTCGGTAAACCGATGAGAGCGCAGAATTGATTCGACGCACTAGAAAGTCTTCTCGACGAGAGTATAATTAATCGTTCGAACGGGAACAAAGAGACTGTGCCGCGAACTCGTAATTTCGTGGTTCACGAAAGGTAGAGGAAACTCTCCTCCTCCAGCGAAGGAAATCTGGTTCTCGATATCATGGTCGTCGAATGCTTGTGCCGAATCGCAGGACAATTAAGCGAGTCTGCTCGACGTTGTTCGATGTAACGTGAGTCGCTGATTATCGGCGATGCGTTAGTTTGCATAATTTCATATTAATGTCAATTGTGAGCGCGTTGACAGGATAACAGATGGCTGCGATAGCTGTCGTCTATTAGTCGTCGGATATAATAAATAAGTGTGGAATGCGTGGAGCACTTGAATCGAAATTAAATACTTTGGATATTATTGTACAATATACCTGATATTTCGTTTAACGATTTGCCAAATATATCACGCTGAATCAACTGGAATCGAAAGTAAAAATATCAGCTGTTAATTACTGCTAATTTCAATTGTTAGTCAGTGATATATCAAATGAGTATTAATACAAGTATAAAATATTCGATTTCAAATACCTAAATCATCACGTCACTCTGTGCAAACAAGCGACGATTCTCGAGTTTATACAATTTGTAAGTTTAATATTTCAAAATTCGTCAATTACTTTCGACTCGTTCGTAATTTAGAAATAATACGAAATATCGTCAGAATTGTCGAATTTTAGTCGAAGATAAAAGACCAGCCAATCAATCAATAAGAAGCGTCGATTAACATTCTCTGTCGTGATTGCAAATTCCGGATAACACCGTAGCAACGTTGCGAAAGGCTTCGCTATGAACGCTTTCACTCGACTAATTTCGCCGCTAATACCTCGATTCGATTCCCCGGCGAGTTCAATTAAATATGCGTTAATGATACGATAGTTGCACTATCACTGTCACTATCAGGATGTCCGATCGTTTTCAGCACGCGTTCGCTTGACATCGCATAATTGTCGACCGCGGGAATGGTAAATAGACGTGTCAATCATCTCAAGAATAGAAGCCCTCGAATCTGATCGTTGGCGTACAATAGGTTGATAGACAAATCGAAACACAATCAGCGTGTATCGTTATCTAGATTACTGGAAATTACATGCAGCTACCGAGACACTTAAACGATCAGGCTGGTTGAAATCGATACGGTCTGCGCGTAATCATCAACGCGTATTTTAAATTAATTTATTAATTGATCAATTAATTCGCACAATTTGATCACGATACTACATTTCATTAATGCCGCGTTAAACGTCACTGGCAAAATAGAAATTACCGGCAATTTCAATCGTAAGACTTTTGATGAATATGTTCGATACGCATAAATGTCAGAATACGGCAACGATCCGTGACAGGTGATAAAGAGTTATTAATACCAATTCGTCGGAACGTGACGTTGGCTGCGGGCGATAAGCGATTCTTTTTTTCAAGTCTCTCGCAGGCAATCTTGCGGGACCGTTAGACCTGAATTAGATATTAATAGAGAGAGGTAATGTACCAAAGATCCGTCCTGTAACTGCAACTTATACTAAACCGAAACTTATACTAAACTGTGCCGTTCTATGACCCATTGACTTCACTTGTCCTATATACCGCCAACTAATTGCCTCGCACTGGAAGATTTGCAGTGATGTAACGTAATAGTTCCACTCAACCGCTCCATTCCAATTACTCACGGTGAATTATAACTATGCAGCGACATAATAGCAGAGATTACGATACATTGAAACTTGAAGAAAGAAAGGGAATCTCGCAGAATCTCGCTGCAAATGGAATTTCGTGTTCGCGGTGTTAAAGAAAGAAAGAAAAAAAAAAAAAAACATTATCGCGCGTGTTATTCCATCAACCTCGAATTACTCTTACTCCTCCGTTCTATTTTTCCAATCGCGCCAATAAAAGTATAAAAATCTGCCAAAATACGTTCCAACTGCCGACCATGCGTGGCAGTTCTACGAGTTCACATCTCAACGCTTCTTGAGGAAGTAAAAAAAGAAAAAAAAAAAAGAGAAACAAAAAAACAAAAAAACAAAAAAAGAAAACACACGCTAAAACTGTTCCTTTTGAGCACCGGCGGAATCGAGCGATGACGACGCGGGTAATTGCTTCTGCGGGTAAACAACCCCGGTAGAGTTTCACCGGGGCAAATCCCGGACAGTCTTAGCGGGATTCTGGAAAGTGGAGAAAGAAGAGAGGACGTATAGTCCAGGAGGCACAGCGTGACTCGCTCCGCGCGCGTATCAAACTTTGTTTTGTCACGGGAGGAGTCGTTTGTCGCACGTCGACGTAACTTACCCCCGTGTTTACTAAACGCAGTTACGTCCTGACTCTGCTGGCTGCTACTCTACACTCCAGTATTCCTTTCTTCCCTCTCTCTCTCTCTCTCTCTCTCTCTCTCTCGTTCTTTTTTCTTCCTGACTCTGTTTCTGTCTCCTACTCATCTAAATTCTCTCTCTCTCTCTCTCTCTCACTCTTTGGTTGTGTGTCTCGAAGTGCCTACCAGCGCGCAGAGCTAGAGGGTGCAGGATAAGCGCGTGCTTTCACACAGCGGCACACAGGGGCACTTTATCCAGGGTGCACACGCCATTAATTCCCTCGGTCCCCCCCCCCCCCTCACCCGACCGGCATGGTTTGCGTTTCTCGTGTGAGTGCAGAAATTTCAGATGTCTCTTTGTGGGGGCCGCGTGTATCCAGAATGTTCCTCCATTTACTCGGTTTCTATCCGTGGCGCCGCTGTCGACACCGCGTAGACAAGTGTGCTTGGAAATTGCACGGGATGTGGGAAAGAGGGGGAGTAGGGTTGGTGGAGAGGCAAAGTGCCGAGGAGGGACCGCGTTTCGTTTCGGGGCGAACGAAAGAAAAACCCTTAAACAGGGCTAAACGACCGAGCAGAGAAAACCCGGAAACAAGACGAACGTCTCCACCGGGTGGAACGCTTTTTTTCCCCCGCCGATACTTTGACTTTACTCTTCCTTCCATTCTTGCGAGAGTGAAAGGAACTGTTGTTAATATTGCGTAAACATTATATACAATTATAGTATATGGACAGATTAAGGTTTGGAAAAATGCCTTTTTCAGAGGAAAATTAGAGATGAATTTGTGATTGACGACTGCTCATTCAAATTCTGATCGATTGATAACAGTTATTTCACGAATTTCATCTGTTTCTGCTACTTCATTAACCTATTGTGGATGTTACAATCCCTTTCAATGTGTTTGTATTATCAAATTCTACTTTCACATCTGAATTTTATAATTTTACCAAATTAAAGAGGATCGAACTATTTATGGTATTACGATGAGTAATTGCGACAATCGCGATAAAAGCTCGTTACTAAAATCTACATATATTTAAGGTATTTGACAGGTTCAAGCACGAGAACGAGCAGCGAAGACATTTAATTCCCATCGACACGAACATCAACGAAGTCCATATATTTCCCACGATATTCCCCAAGCTATTAGCACTAAACCCGATTTACGACTAAGCAGTGGTCGGGTAACGCACCTAATTATACGCGCATCTCGCAAAAAATTGTTACACTCTCTCGCCGCGCCAGTTCGACACGTCACACAGCGATAAATCGCTGTTCACGTGTTAATTGCCAATAAATTTCGCGGCGATCGAAAGGGGAACTCTCACAGCGAGTAGAGGGACGAAGCGACTGTTGTGAAAAGAGCGTGGCAACGACCGGACAAAATATAGTTTTGACATATTGTTGCGCGTCGAGGGCAGACCGCGCTGACTTCGAACGTGTCGCCACGATAAAACCGCCGGCCGATTCATTTCTCAAGCAGCATTCCGCGTGCTAATGCGGAACGTAATTTATACACTGTCGCACTGACGCAGTGCGAGATAAATAACCGCCGGCGAGTTTATTCGGCGCGCGTTATTGGAATACGCGGACGCGATGCCTCAAGCGAGGAACACGTTGAATTCACTTAGCACGCACACGCGCGGATTATACGCGCGTATCTGTAGGAAAAATTTCGTTACCAGCGGCATACATCGGAGCATTAGTTAGCCGTCTTATCGTGTCGCGTCGCGCGAAGCCCGCGAGGAAAGAAAAACAGAGGAAATTCGGTTCACAAAACAGGAAGCTAGTCGACGTTGTAACGCCGCCATGTACCGTTGGTAAAACCGGCTCAATCACGAGTTGCAGTACGGGTTACTTTTTTGAGCACGAGGGGGGTTTCGCGCAGGGAATTATGCATACATGTCTTCTGATCGGCGTTTAGATCCAGTTCACCGACCAGTTGCCCGGTGTGTTTTTCTTGGTCAAGGTTCGCGGCCCTCGTTACATCAACGAGCGTATTAAAATTCATACTGCTCGCGCGGTATTTACATACACGGCTAATGGCGTTCGTATCTGATAAGCTGAATTTTACGCGGCTGTTTCGAACACCTGTCTTTATCCGAGTTTCTCGCGCGTGAATAATGAGAGTACGTTCTGGGTATATTTTCAATTACACGCGACGTCTTTTGTCAGTCGATTGTCCGAAGCGTTTGTTTCCTTAAATTTCAAGTGTGTTCAATCTCACCGTTTCGAATTAATTGGGACTATTTAAACGGTTTGTTACTTGTGATGTTAATAAATCTTAAATATTTTTGAATAATATTGTAATAATATTAGACGAACATGTAGTTTGTGTCTTTCAAGTAATTTTTAGTTTCTGTTCGTGACTGTCTGTATCTACTTACGCACGTCACGTATAACTACACTGTAACATTATATATATATATACGGAGCTAATTTATATTCGATTTCTATCGAACTCTTCTCATCTGAAAGAGCACTAACTTTGCCTCGAAAAATATTGAAACAATCGCCATCTACAATCTGAAATTTAAATTCTCGTTCCATCAATTCGTGCTGCAATTATTCGCGGTGTTATTCACAGTGAATATTCATACAGATTTAAACCTATATCAATTAAAAATTTCTTCCATGCCGTGGGCGAAATATAACGCGCGTTAGTCAAACGACCGGTATCTATAATCTAAAATTTCATTCGGTTCGATAGCTTGTCTCACGAAAGTTTCTCTTAGGCTTAACACGCGAGGCAACATCTGCTTTGGGTAGGGAATTTATCGTGAGCTGTGCTAGCACCGGCGTTGCTTCTCTCCTTTCCACGTTTTCACAAGGGAAAACAGAGAGAGAGGGAGAGAGAGAAAGAGAGAGAGCAAGTGAGAGGAAGAGGGGAATCAACGACAACACGCAAAGAGATCGCGTGCAAATTACAAGCCGCTATAACGCTTTGCGGTGTAAATCCTAGGACGAGCATTGGCTAGTCGTTCAGCTCGTTCGTCCATCCGTATGTACGCTTAACGGGTTATCATCGGGAGCCCTCGTAATTCCGTGGCTGGTGTGACAGCTCAATGTACCACAAATAGGGCCCGCCTAGTAGGAGGAGGATCGTCATCCATATTCAGCGTGTTGAGGATTCCGTAACGCGGAACGCGGCTATCGCGTCAGCACGATGTCACGCCGATTCAGATTTCACCGTAACGACGTTGCTACGTAGCGTGAAAATCGGCATGCGTCAACCAGCGACATCTATTTTCGTCTCATCAGCCAATTCATGCGATTCTCCACGCTACTTGGTTATTTAATTACGCCGTTACCTTGTTCCGCTCGTCGCCGCCGTCGTTTCACCGATATCGATAGTTAAGATCGATTAGGGGACATCGACAGCAGCCGAACTGGCGTGGACTGGCATTCGTGATGCGATTTTTGTACTTTTTTTTTTTTTTCTACGATTGAAGAAGTGGAAATGGGAATTTGATTCGCTGAATAACTATCGTGGCGACTGTTAAAAATTTCACAAAATAATCATGCTTAAAATGATTAAAAGTCTCAAAGTTCAATATTACTGGATGAGAAATATATATATATATATATATATACTTTTGGTGTATTTGAGTTTTATATAGTATTTATTATATTTATTATATTAATTTAAATAAATTTTTCTCAATAACTACAAAAATCAATTTAGAAAAAAAAAAATTCCATTTGAACGTGGATTTAATTCAATTTCGAAATTTATATTACCATTTTCAATACCTTTTTTTTTTAATTAAATTATTATTTCTAATTCTTGATATTGAAATTACTTTTTTTTCCTAATTTTATATCTAAAATATATAAATTTTTATTATGTACCAAATATAATTTTATTATTTATACTTATAATATTATTTACATTAGTTACAGAATGAATAATAGGATATTTATGTTCAATATTTTAACTTAAACAGTTATGAATATTTTAACTTATAGCTTGTTTGAACCTTCAATAAATGATTATAATTAAATAATAAACAATAATAATAATTAAATTACAGCTATTGTTCTACCATTGATTATAAGATTCTCTGTACAACAATCTGGTACGAACTAAACACACAAAGGGTTAATCTTTCAATTTCTCACGAACGCGTGACAGATTTTTATTCGTCTCGAAAATCAAATTGACTGAAAGATCACGTTAAACGTGGAAGATTGAATGAACAGAGATCGAAGAACACACGAACTGGAAATCGCTGAACGAGTGGGTGAAACGGCTGTTCACATTTCGCAATTAAATAATCCCGGATATTCGAGGATATCCTTTTATCGGTAACGGGCGAGCGGGCTATTTTGCAAACGACTCGACAGGGGCCCGATATATCAAACGATACGTCGGAGTGATGCTTTGCATGGACAAAAGGAGGACGAATTTGCCGCGAACGGTGTGAACACAGTTCGGGCCGGCGCGGAACGTCGACAGAGAGCTGTGAATCATCCCGCGAGCAAATAAGGTTGCCGCGCGCATCCCGGTTCGCGTTGCCCACGCGCCATGCGCGCTCGTCCCACATACAGAGCGAAATAACAGTACCGTTGTTATTCGAGATCAAAGATTTTCGCGTTCGGATGAGCGAACAGCCATTGAGAAGCTCGTTTAAATGGTGAGAAATCGTGAGCGCGGTGTATCGCGGCCACTTGGCCGTTATAACGCCTCGATAATTGAGATATTCAAAGATATCGCGTCGCGCGATTCAACAATGGGATCTGGCAAGGTGGTTATTTTCCGAGCGATTTTTACGCGATGCGATCGTCCGTCCCACTGTCTGTCGTAATATCGTCTGCACGATCGATCGATTTAACATCAGACGCGTTTCATTTTCCATGCCCTTTCGGCTGTTTGCTGATAATTGTCCTCCGGTGAAGTTTATTGGCCTGTCTGCTGCTCTTCAACGCCTGTCTGCCATTCGAAGGTCGTGCTGCACCAACGTGTAGGAACTGGATCAATTATCGCATCGGTGTGATCAACTGCGTTTGTTTCACGCGCGTGAAACATTTGATTCTTCCTTTAGAATTCGTAGATGTTAAAATAAAGGATATTTAGAATTCAAGTATCGAGCAAAGTGTTGACGAAGATTTGACAACTGTCTTTTGCACGTTATTTTTTTCCTTTTTTTTTTCTACTTTACATTTCAATTTATTTTTCTCTATTTCTTTTAACAATTTTTTTAACAATCAGTTCTCTTAATCGACGATTTGAACTGAAAAGAAGGTGCAAGTCGAAGTTCAAAACGCGTCGATAAGTAATTTAACTTGGCTCTCCGTTAATAATTTTTTCGAAAAAGCGCACACCTTCATTTACCGTTCGTTGTAAACGTGCGATTGTTACTCAACCACGTCCGTTTACAACGAACCAGAGACGATGCGAATCTTCCTTAAGGAGACACAAAGTATGTTTTCAAACATGGCTGTGGAAGGAACGGTGACGAGCAACGTCGATGGTAGAAAGGCATATTGCGGCACCGGGCACGACTTCCGGTAACGCACCGGCGACACCGGCCAGCGAGAAGAGAATAAATTCCATGGTTAATTGAGCCGACGACAGGGCACACGGGGGATAATTGTACACGTTGGCGAGTGTTCTGCAATACGGTATATAGGAACGATTGTGTTCCGGGAAGCCGATCGTGCGTCAACCAGGATACTATATTCCCGCGACGCGAACGATAAACTCTCTTTCACCTCCTCCTCCCTTTTCCGTGGAGGAGCTCACCACTCCACTCCACTCCACTCCTCCCGGACTGAGCCGGGACTTCGGTTCTCACGTAGGAGAGGAATTCCCCAAGACGAATGCTCGACTACCGGACTGCGCGAGGGTTCTCGTGGAACCGGCTAAGCCTCCGGCCCCCGGTAATTAATGACCGGCCGTTATAGTCTTTAATATCGCGCGCATGAAGTTCGCGCGTACGGTTTTCTGTTACAGCTGAAACGTGCCGTGGACGTTTTTTTTTTTTTTTTTTCGTAGCCAGCCACGCGATCAGACCAGACGGTGTACTCTATCCGTTAAAGCCGCTGATTTTCGGGCCATTTTCATTTCGAGTGTTTCGAAATGTTTCCCCGGCTGAAACGTGTTTCAATGGTCGTTTCGACGGGGATGTTGTACAATTGTTTGGGAGATCAACTTCTCAATGGATCGTACGTTGACGATTCTCGATGAATGACGTCGAGTCGTCAGATCCTTAGTTGTTTGCAGAATTGTCAATAACGATTCGTTTAATTGTTACAATAAGTAACTGTTCTCTGTGCTTATAAAAGTCAGTGATCGATGCAAAGGAAAGTGTTCGAAAAAAGGAACGAACTGTTCAAAGCAAAACGCTGTGGACTTCGTAAATCGAGATGCTAAGATCGTTGAACGATTGAAAACAATCCAAGTAAGATGGAAGCCGATTCTCTAAATATATTCTACCAATCTCTTCTAAATAAATTCTAGAAACCAGAAAGAACCAGCAATTAATCACGTTCCTAGTTCCTTCAGCGCGTTATCATCGCCACGACATCGTATCCCGCCACGTATTTCGCCGATTGTACCATTTAAATAATTCACCGGCTGCTCGATGCCCCGGCGTCGGCGTTGAGCAGCCAGTCGAATTAATGAGATGACCGTCAGCGATCGGAACGGGTCGGGATAAATCGGAAATCACGATAGAGACGGCTCGGGAGAGAAGAAAAACGCTCTGAGAAACGTAGCCGAACGTGACAACAAGGGCTGAACCTTGTCTCATAAAGCAAATTCGATCTTTATGAAGATTTCCAAAGTGTATCTCCGGTAAAAAAAAAAAAAAAAAATAAGTTTACCACCACGTCGGGCCGAAGAATTCCAACGGCCGAGCGCTTACGAGAAAGTCGTGCACGAGCTTCCTCTCTCGGGTCGTCGTAGTAGGCTCTTTCTCTCCGGTATCCTGGTACCAGGAGAGCCCCGGGAGGTCGATGCCCCAGGAAAATCTCGTGAGTCGCAAATCCTTCCGAGCGTCCGCGAACCGACGTCCAGCGAGCGTGAAACGTCGTTAATCACGCCGGGATTCGGTATCGAGTTTCATCCCCCGCCACCCCACCCACAGTCAGAGATATCCAGGCAAACGCTATTCTACGTTTCGAGTGTGGCCCTGCGGCTCGTGAGCCGCTGAAAACGGCGAACGAGCGGCAAAGTATCAAAAGTTGAAACACGCTTTCTCGATGAGTTTCTCGACACCGTGCCGCGGAAATAGGTCCGGCCGCGGCTGTTTAAAGAACGGGTTCGGAAACTCAGCTCACTCCGCGAGCCTGATCGCGCCCGTGCCTCGCAGAAAGAGGATTTATACCATGGCAAGTAAAATATTTTGAAAGGATTCGGTTGCTAGTCAAATATTTTCGCGAGACGTCGCGAACTCAGTTGCGTTTGGACTTTTTTTTTCTTCTTTTTTTTTGGATATGGTGTTTTAGATATGGTGCACGTGTGATCGAGAGATTAGAGGAAGGGAGGAAACGAATTTCTCTGAATAAATATACGTTCTTCAATCGTGATGTTTTGAAACATCGAAACGTTAATCAATTACATTTAGGAACAACAGTTTCAAGTGTCCATCTCCTTTGAGAAAAGAATTTATTTCAGTCAAAAAAGAAAAAAGGATGCCTTACACTTCTGAGAGGGAATGGATTTCGACAAAAATTCGTAATCGTTACTGGAACGAAGTAAAAATTGAAATTTCACGTCGCTATGTTCTTGTTATTATTTTAAACATTAACATGCATTAAACGCAAAAATTCCTCCAATTTTATACGCACGATCATGTACGTAGGTTACTGTTGAATTTGTTTAAACGAGCACTTTTACATGTGTAATCTGAAACAAATTATGGCCATTAATTCAGAAATATTCGTGGTTTCGCCGTAACGCCGAAACCATGGTAAACGTAGAAATAATATAAAAAATGGTGAAACTTTATCCTCCGCTATTTTTCTCATAAATCTCCCCCCTCGAGGGGGAAACGCTGCTAACTAATAGCGTTAAAATCGTCGGTAGTCGAGGATATTTGAATTAATTCTCAAACGCATTAAAAAAGGCGAACGATCGCTTTAGCCTGCTCATTAACATCGTGCGATTATCCTTTCGATTTTGGAATTTGTTCCTTTACAAGTCGGATATCGAAATTCATTTCAACGTCTGAAATCTTGACTCTCTTCGTCTATTTCCACGAATATATATATATATATAATAACTTCACCGAGACACGGTACGGTTATCTCATTTGAATTCAATTTCTAAAAAGGTTTCTTTCCCTCGGATTTGAAAAGTGTTATTGCTTTCGAAATCCATTAGGAATTTTAATAGTATTTCGTACGACGAAAATGCGACCTCGCCTTCATCGCGGAAGGAATAAAAATCTATCAAGGAAAGAAAATGAAAACGCGTAGCTAATGTAACGTTGTTACAGCATAATGTCGGGAAATTATTGGTAAATTATTGTCATTGCTGGTTGATTGAAACGATTGGGACATTAATTACGTCGGTAACGTAAATAGCAATAATAATCAACAAAACTAATCGTTGATACCGCCGCACAACGGAGATTATTATAGTTATAAATGCAGCATTTCGCGTGATTGTAATTACCGTTTGTGTGACTCGAAATAACAATAAAATCACAAAATGGCAATGCGTGTTAGTTTCGACGAATCGTTCTATTGTTATCGTACAATATCTTACGAAAATTGAAAGAATTAATCTGCATTGATCTTCTGCAAAGATTTACATCTGCTTCGATAAACTCTGTATATATTATTCTGACGCTATTATTTTACATATTTCCCGTGTTTTCGATATTTTTTTGTCCACGTAAATCCTCTATAGTACACAGAACGTTCATCGTCTAACGATCAGTTTATGTTATTTCAACGTGTTTCGTGCGTTCTGTATTTTCCACATGTTCTCGTACATTTTCCCGCGTTTGAATGTCTCTTTTGCAACAAATGAGATATGGAGAAAGGGCGTTCTCACGCTTGAATAAACAAAATAGAATAAAATAAAATAAAACTGCCCTCATATTATCATTGCCGTTGCCAACTTACCGCCTTCACGTAAAAATAATCTCGCGGGCAGAAAGCTGGATCAATACCTGGAACTCTGAGGTAGAAAAAGAACCGAGAGACGAACAGTAGATGTTATCGCGTAATCAAAATGCTCGCGGTGAAACATATAGGTCCGTTAGATATGCATTGGACGTCATATAACGTACGTACATCTGATAATTCGTCCTTCCAAACAGCGTTCTACGTGGCAATGCTATTTCCGGAAGTGTATCATATCTCTCTCTCTCTTTCTCTCTCTCTCTCTCCTCTTTTTTACCGAGAGACAACTGCAAGAGCCAACGTTCAAATCTGATAACATTATTCGAACTCGCGATTCGGCCCGTTCGATCTCGTTCCGTATTTTAAATAGTGCGTGAAATCGTTTAATCGATTACGCTCAAATTCACGAATATCAACTGATAACGTCAGTGACGTCTCGCCCGATTGATTCCATTTCAAAAACTAGAATATTGAATTTGTTCTACTCAATTTGCTTGGTTATGTTCAAACAAGCGGACAGATTAATCGCGGACCTCGTTCGTCCGCGATGAAATCGTCTGTTTGTTGGTTTCAGGCCATAAAGTAAATATTAATCAAGTATTTTCTGTAATGGTTTAGCACTGTGCTGAATCGTAGAATTTTACGAGTTGGAGTAAATCGGAAACCGATTGGAAAGAAGATTCGCAAGCAAGAACACTGGTATCGGGGTATTTAGGAAAATTTACATCAAGATAACGAATTTTAGTGTAAAGTAATATGTTAATGAAATTTAATCTCATAAATAAACTACGAATTTTTACGCGCGAGAAAGACGAATGAAACATTTGACGAACGAAACAAATCTACTTAGATCCCATTGAAAAATTCACGTCAACAGCCTGCTTAACGACCTGCTCTACATCTGCCTGGCCAAATTAATTAAATGTCGAATTACTTATCTTAATCTCGCCTCTCGGCGAGTCCGAAAAATCCCGAATTAAAATAAAATTCGCAAACAAGCTGCTCGTTTTAATCGCGAAATAAGGCTCTCGGCTGTAACTCGGCGGAACATCGCGTCGTTAATATCACGAGGAACGAGATTTCGGATAGCCGAGTGACACGCGAATGACACGCAGAGGAATTACATTGCACCTATTACGGTGTGCCGCCGCAGGGTGTACGTGTTACAGTTTCACGTTGTTTCACTGTACGATGCATCAGTGTTCTTGATATCCCGGCGAGTTTCGTTGATACAGAGACGTGTGTACACACTTGCGTACACCCGTCTGCCACGTGAATCTGGCCCACGTTTACACCGTGACGGAAGAAGAAGAACCATCCAGCCGGGCGTAAATCGGCGTATAACAAACTTTCGTTCGATAATCACCAACGACGAGGTACAAAGTTTTACTCGGCAAGGAGAGACGCGAGAAAGTCGCCCTTCGCAGTTTCTCTGTGCGCTGGCCCGAGTCAAAGGTCCCCGTCTTGAATAACGTCTAATTGGCTGCGCCGAGAATCCCACTGTGCCGAATAGTGGTCTGACCCTAGTCGCGCTACTTCCACTTCCGCCCGAGCGGCCTGTTGTCGAAAACCGGCTGGAACTTTCCCGCTCGTTATCAATTATTCGCGCGCCGGCCAAGCAACTGTAAAAAGCAAGAATCGCGAATTGTTCGGCGAAACTCTTACGACCCGGTTTCAATTTTCACGCAACGAAACTGATTAGTCGCAAGTCCGAAGTATGGAATAGAGTGACCTCTTTTTTTATCGGCTTCGAGGAATGCAAGTACTTCGTTGGCCGAGTTTAATGTTTTATGAAATATATCTTTTGATCAACAGTTTGTGAAAGAATAAGTGACTGAACGTCTTCTTTTTTTATTTCTTTTTTTTCTAAAATTTCAAGAATCTCTTCGCACCGAAAACGGACACTTAATCAATTATTAAGAAAATTAACTTTCGTTTGCACTTTGATACATTATAGTCTGACATATAACGCGTAACATTGTGCTACGAATAAATCTTCCATCCTTTGACACGTCACGCACATTTACATACGCCTCCAACACCACTGCACCGTTTCATAAACAACGTAATCTACTATCACCTTCGTAACATCTTTGCCACGTCCAACATTCCCGTCTTTATTACACCGCGAGCGACAAACAACGTCTAAAACGTTTCGCTTCTCGTCGTACAGACTTTCTGTTAGCTTTCTATTACTGCAAACTCCTTTGTCCATATAAATGTCTATTTTAAGTGGGTGGAAATAGGAGCAGCACACCTGCTCGCACCTCTCCCTCGATCCTGTTCGCTTTTCAAACGAATTTCTTTCACGTTACGAATTTTTTCCTTTTCCTTTTCTTTTCTTTTTTTTCCCCCCCTTTCTTTTCACGAAACGTCCTTTGGAACGTTCCATCATCTACAGAATTTTCGCGCGGCCGGTCGCTGCATTGTCTCTGCTAGCCGTTATCTCCTGTCGAGCATGCCAGTGTACGTGTAGGTACGTACGTGTTGTCGCAAGATTCAGGCTCATAGACGACGACGACGACGACGACGACGACGACGACTACGACTACGCCCCGAAGACACTGTCGGGCCAGACAACCAGTCAGACAGCGGCGTAATAAATTGCTACCGTATTAATGACGCTCCCGCGCACCGACAGCACCGAGGTTAGGTCATGACATCCTTTCGGCCTCTGTTAGCTCATGTGCACCGCTCTCTCTGCCGTGCAACCGCTGTCTTGCGGCTGCCTGTTCCCCCAAGATTGACCACCGAGTGATTATCATCAGCTTGCTACCAAGCGTATTGCTATCATTATCGCCTTAATATTCACCGTGGCGAGAAGCCACTTTCCGCTACAATGAATTTATTTCGCTGGGCCGGCTGGCAGCACCTTCGCACCGGCTCGTAAACGCGAGATGACACGTGGTGTTTAGCCGTGGTGTTCACTTCCGTGACCGTGATGATCAATTTGATTTAGAGGGATTGGACGGAGGCCCGGCGCACGGTGTAAACTGCGCGTTAAGCGAACAGCTCGCGAGCGAACAGAGAAAGGATCCCCCTCGAAAGTGGGATAATTTCATCTCGCCGAGTAAATAGGGAATGGGAACGGATTTATCGTCGGTGGATTTTCAGTGCATTAATACGTGCCAAGAATAGTTCCCGAAGGTTCAGTTTCGTTCCATCAGGGACAGGGATTACACGTCCCGTTGACACGTTGTTTAATTTTGGCGCTCGACGAAAATCGTTAATTATAAATTATGCCTCGATAATTTGTACCTTGAGACGTTTTCATAACGAAAGTTGGGTATCGAAATATCAATTGAGGATACTTTCCCTTCGTTACAATTCAAACGTCTGAATTGGTTGTGTGATAAGTATCAATCATCAATCGATTAACCGATTAATCGAAGATAGAAACGAACGAGAGGGGGGAGGCGGGAGGGAAGAAGTACCCTCGTATGGGAACTGGGAAAAATCTCGTACCGATCGATCGCTCCTCTCTTTGAAACGGCACGATAATAAGATTGGACGATGATTGAAAGCACGCAGGTTGAACAGGTTGAAGACGGCGCGCGAGGCGTATGAGGGTTCGAATCAGGAAGAAGGATGATCGGAAGGTAGCCTGGTGTGCTTTTACAACGGCCTCGGTTTCGAGCCGATAAAAGATCGAGAAGAATCATTTAATTCTTCGCGGAGGCTCGGCCAGGGCGTACGTGATTTGTGTTCAAAGCGGAGGCCGTTCGTCATTGCAGGCACCGTTACGTCCCACGGGCTCTCGTGGCTCGAAAAGTCAAAGTTAAATTTAACGAGCTTAACCGATAACTCTTGCTCCGATCTCTGGCTCTCCCTCTCTCTCTCATATTGCCTCCCTGTGTCTGGCATGTATACCGATGTATGTGTGTGTCGGTCTCGACTCGGCTCTCTCCTCTTCTCTCCCGTACGTATCACGTGGAAATAGATGCCAGCGGCGAAGGCCCGCATCGCATCGCCTGTATCAAGCCATATGCCGTGGAGATTCGAACAGTGATCCTGTGTGTCAGTCGGCATATCAAATCGGGGCTGCATGTGTTTCTATTCCCAGGCGACGTTGCGTCTGTCGCTTGGAGGCTCCGCGCGCATTTAGTTTACCGGTCGCATGTAAACTCAGTGAAACGAGACAGCAGATAACGCGAGGATAGAAGGCAGAGAGGAGCCGCGCCAGACTACCAGAGAGACATAGGTGCACCTATACACAGTGTCTCATTAATCGGGATGCAGCGTGCAACCTGGCGACTACGCCGGGTGAAAATGTTCATCGATGATATGTCTCCTCCTTCGGTTTCCATGAAATCTTGTTTGAGAAAGTTCGCTCAGTGTACAGGATGGAAGGGAAAGTTGCAGATGAATTCTACACTTTCGATTTGACCGCAAAATTGACTTTGGCTTTGAATTTCAAGATTTAAAACAATTTTTTTTCTTTTTCTTTTGCATTGCGTTCTTACTCATCACGGTGGTAAAACTTTTTCGAGGAACCGTAAGTCGCAATCTAATAATTCTTTTGAGAAATGGAGAAGTTTCTTAATCATTTAACACTAACAGCGACTATATGGTTCTGGACGTCTGTTTACGTAATTTTCGTACTAGGTTTGATTTATCATAGTTGTAGCATCACTGTGAGTGTAATTATAAGTAATCAAATGAAGATTGAAAAATGAGGTCTTACAATTTTGCACGCTGAAAAATTCTTCTCGCAACTAAATCTCGTCAAATTTATTGTGCGATCTCTTCTCGCAAAGTTATAAATTGCAAGTATCGATAATTTTTCAAGTATACGAATGCACTTTCTGCATTCACTACATATTAATACTTGACAGATTATTTTATTGTATAAAGTATCACTTTTGAAACGAATGTAATACTCGTCTCAAGACTTTCGAGGGGGAGGGTGTGATCCTCGGAGGATGTAAAATAAATTGTTTCTTAGTCCAAGTCCAATATACTCGCCAAGCTCCCATATCTCGAAAAAACGGAGAAAACCATGTGAGAAAACATACTGCTCCACTCATATTCTCTGTTAACTTTTCGGCGCGGAGCCTATTGTCAATCGCGTCACTATTACTCGGCCACCTAGTATGCATACGAGGCTGCGCAGCAGCGTCGCATCTAGCCAGTTGCATTCTGAATCCCACACGTAACCCTCTCTGTCCCCGTACGAACAATGATATTACGGTTATTTTTCAAAGGCCGTGCCGCCACCACTGACCCGCTATTACTGCAGATGCAATTCATTACGCGGCACCGCGCTAAAGTGTATAGTATTACGGTATGATTGATCGCGCTGCGTGATCCGTGGAACAGCCACGTCCCATCTGTCACCAATAAATATCCAATTTCACGTTGCAATGATATATAAGACGCTTTAACGTCAAGTTTTTCCCTCCCTGACGTGTAATAGGGTCATTTATTAAGGAAATTGGTCTCTGGTCCTGCCGATCTTCCTCGCCATCTTCCCAGTACTCGTCACGTCTTTGCTCTACGCGCGAGACGATGAGTTATCCAGCCGTCCAGACGTGCTCTCCTCTTGCGCTGTAACAGCAGCACCGTAACACACGAATCGACGAGGTTTCCCCTCCTGGCAAGGAAGTTGCTCTGAGGAAGGTGTTTCGCGGTCGACGACGAGACCCGGCGATGAAAGCGCACGCCATTTTTCACGGTCTCAGTGCAACGCAAAACGAGTGGATTCTTTGGAAGGCGTGGCGTGTGTGCGAGCTGCTTGTCGATACGTCACGTTCGCCTCGGAACGAAAACTACCTGGGAAAACTATTTTCGACTTTGCCGTTTCACTAGGCTACTCAACTGCTAGTCGATTCGCGGACGAACGTTGCTCTCTCTCTCTCTCTCTCTCTCTCTCTTTTTTTTATCCTTAGCCTTATCCGCCTGCGAACGATTGCGCGAGAGCGCCGATCCAGCGACGATTTTTGCTCGGAGTTTTGTGCAAGCTGCCGGCGCGAAACCAGTTATCGCGCGTTGGAAAGAGCAAATTCGAGAAAGAGGGAATCTAGGAGAAATGTTGGAGTTATGAACATGAATTTTTTTTTAAAAAAAGATAGCGAGCTTCGTGCATTTTTAGAACGCACGAGGAAACACGACGTTAAGTTTAAGAATTGCCGAATAAACTCGGTTGAAGTTGAAAATCTCGAGGAGAGTGATCGAAACGCGTGAAATTTCCCTTTTGGAGGATCTATTTGTAAAATTGAGATATTTCCAGCGCCGATTGGAACTCGATTAGCAAGCTGCGGCGGACATTACGATGAAGAAATTAAAGGAAGCGCGGTAGCCACGTACCTGATCGCCGCTGCCTCTCACGTGCACATGGCTAAATATGTTCATTTCACGTTGACGCTCGGTAGAAACTAGTTGGACGACTTAATTCCACGCTATAAATACCCAGTTGCCAATCACACGCGTGCAACCTTCGGCTAATATCTACCGATAACGTGGGCGTTAACGACGAAGCGACGCAAACAGAAAAGAAGATGGAACATTCTCCTCCTTGAAAACACATTCCATTACGCGTTTTGCGCAGGAAACTGCGAGCGCCCTCTACGATGTATTATAGCGACAACGGAGAAAAACTTGGCTAATTGCTTCGGCGCTGCCGTTATATTTCCACGATTGCACAATAACTACGGAAAAGTAGTGTAGTCGAAGTTCGGATACCTGGGAATTCGGTTTTTGCTGCCGAGGAAACGAAAACGGCGATCGGGGAGGCCGATGTCCAAAGAAAAGAACGCCGAGTCCGTATCCTGTAACAAGCTGATGAAGCAACGAAATAAAAACTTGCGATCGTTGGCCTGTTGTTCCGTCCCGTCCCTGCACTCTAACGACGACCGTGTCGACGAATATCGAGAAATATGCAGGTAATTCTCAAGCGGGACATTAGCCGAGAAATTCGCAGGGATCCCTGTAATCCCTGTCCTCACTTAGTCAGAGTTAGTCACTCAGTTTCGGCAAGCCTGAATTTCTGAGTCATCTTTGAGAAATGTCGCGGGAGAAAATAATATTCTCTGCTGTAACTTTGTACGAACTATACATTGGGAGCATGTTCTGTTGCTGTACATTTTTACACGAATTTTTTAATTTAAGCGATATCGATAACCTGGAGATTTCGTTAATTTATTTAGGAACTATGTTTTTAACCTCTTGTCACTTATTGCAACATTTTCTCAGTTTTAAGTATATTTAAATGTAACCCAGGTAAAACGAATGATAAGTTTATTACCTCTTAATCATTTCTGTCCAGTGATATCATACCGACGAGTTCAGAAAGAAAGCGACGAATCATAATATACGTATTTGGTCACTCGTTATGGTCCGCGGATCAGTTGCCAGCGCAAAGTGGCTAAAGCCACTTTGAGGTAAAATCTTTGAATCTGCAATTGTAGAAGAAATGAATATCAAAAGATCAGGAATACAGAAATAAAGAAAATGGCTGCAAACCTTTTTCTCGCGCCGATACAAAGCATCTCAAGTGCCGTTAGAAACTATAAACAATTTAAATTTTAATGCTCGACGAATCTCAAATAGTAGAAGGCAAAACACGATAATCGCAAGAAACGGAACATAAATTGTAACAACAATAAATACGAAAGTAGTTAATACCAAAAACAGCATTTCCACCGTTTAAAATGCATTTCGCGTCGGTAGAAATAAAAACAGGCCTCTGCTATTTTTATCTGGATCGCTTAAGAGGTTGTGCACGGCCACGGCGTAAGGGTGAGATTCGAAATAAGGAAAAGAAGAAAGTGGATGGTCGTTATTGAATGAATAATACCGGAAGAACTGAAGTGCGTACGAGTGCGTCGCGTACGATTCCGCCGAGTATAATTCTTGGCGATTGCGTCATTAACGCCGCAAGGAGGGAAAGAGAGACGACGTATGTATGTACGTACAGCGGATGTTCTTTCGCGAAAAAAAAGCGAAATACAGTTACATACTGTTACACGTGATTATTATTTACCGACTGATGCAAATGAACTGCGCGCAAAGTGTACATTTGGCAAATGGCGGAGGCACGAGTGAAATTCATGCTTTTAAAAATCTATCGCGTATTGTCAGGATTATCGACCTTCGACCTCTATTCTGTTCGTTCAACTTTCAACAAAATATTTGGAACTATGGAGTCAGAAAATACAGTGAAGAGCGTGACTGTACCAATGACAATGAAAAATCGTCGACATTTGAAACTGTGGAAAAAGATTATGTAACAATTTATTCGCTTTAAAGCGTAAAGATTCTACTTTGACAGTTGTGATTTAGTTCTTTTTTTTTTTTTTTTTGTTGATGACTTTACATTGTGGAAAATTCAAACGCGTGTAACAACATTGAAGAATCTCGTTTCGTTTTCATGATTGAAGGTTGGAATGTTCTCTTCACAACGAGCGCTTAAAATTTGCTGTTTGGTATTTTTTTTACCATTTTATAGATTAATAGGACGAAGTTAGAATGAGATTTTTTTTTACAAAGTTACATCAGTTTAAATTATCGACAATTTTTCATTGTCACTGTGCTTCACTTTCAACTCGCGTAACAGACCATAACGTAAACGTTTCTTTTTGTAAAATATATTCTGTTATGTGGAAAACAATCGAGTGAAATATATCGAGTTCTAGGATTATGCATAGGTATGAAAATGAAAATGAAATATTCATGTTGCAAGCGTAAGTCTAGTTGAGCTGTTAGCGTCATCCAACAATTAGTGAAAGTTACTTACTTGCTCGTTGCATGTTAATTATTGTAGAATATCACACGTGTGTATCAGGGAATATTTCTTAAAGATTCTTCGATTCTATTGAAGAATTTAATATTTTATTTAGAAGTCAAGTTTGTCAGAGAGCGGGTATTAATTATTCGAAATTTTTTTGTGAAGAAACGTGACACTTTGTACAGCATATAAAATATCCAAAGTCTTGAACATTGAAGTCTTCCGTTTACATTGAGCCCTTACAAACTTGCTGCGCGATTTTCTTTTGCCAGTTTGCCAAACTTCGAACATTAGGGTCAGACGATGAAATGTTAAGATTTATCATTTAACTTTAACATTCAAAGTTCAGTAAAATGATGAAAAAAATCGTGCAGCAAATTTTAAAGGGTCATTGTAAAAGGAAGGCTTCAGTCTTTAAAATCATAGTTCAAAATCTAATCGTGCAAGATCTTCAAATTCTGAATTTGGCAATGTTCGAGAATAAAACTATACCTACTCACTAAATGATGTAAAAACATCGTTAAAAGGAATCAACTCAGAAAAGTAGAGGCTTCACACTTTAAAATAAAACAAAATGGATCGTCGTATGATTTTTCTTCACGAAGTTATAACACATAGAACCGTCAAAATGACGAATTTATAATTTCTGTTAAATATCTTACAGACATGAGACAGTGTACTTCTTGAGAAATGATTTCAATGAAAATTTGCGTTACAATCTCTATTTTTTTTTCATCCGAATGCCTCTGATGAAAATTTTATACTTTAATCGTTGACAATTCATATGTTCGAATATCGACAATTTTTCATCGTTATCGATTCAACAATACTTCAACAATACTTTTCACAAGGAACGTAACGTTCCTTAACGTGAGCTTCTGAATGTTGGAACCTCTTAAACGTGTACAGTGTACTTATTACGTTCCATCTACACACGTAGATAGCGTGACAACGCAGAGCTATCTATTGATTTAGCGGACAGAGGGACGAAGGGAAAGTGCAAGAGGCCTGTGGGTGGTGTGACAATGTTGGACAGCGTGGGCGGCTGTAATTTAGAACCGGTATGCGAGGGAGTAGCGCCTCGAACGCGAGATTCAAAATTATCGCGACGATTCGGAACAGTTAGGTTCGTCTACCGGTCGAGAATGGGACGAGAGAGAAGCGAAGAAAACGGAACTGCTTCACCAGGCAAATGTATGCGCACTCTCTCGAAGATAACGCGAACGCGAAAAGGCCTCTCTCTCTCTCTCTCTCTTTCTCTCTATTTCGCCGACCGTGTTTCGTCCATCTCTTTCCTTTTCGTTGGCATTAACGTGCTGATGCGGTCTCGAGCTTAGGTTGAGAGTAGAGGTTAACTCCCGTGTCCATCTTTGCTCTACACGATGGATAATTCAGCGTTACTTAGCTGAATACCTCTATAACGTCGTGCGACTTGAAAGCACCGCACGCGTTTCGAAAATTGAACCGATACAATGAGGTGGCTACTCCACTTTTGGATAACTCTAAAAACCAGACATTCTTTTTTTTTTCAAACGTGTTGCGAAATTAGGAAATTTTTACGTAGTAGCAAAAGGAGCTGACTCCTTTCTACACCAAGCGAAAGATTACACTTTTTTTTTTTTAAATAAAATTGGACATGTAACAAAAAAAAAGTGCAAAGAATGCATAGAATTACCTCCTTTTCTTGTATACTCATTGCTTCGCTACTGTAAATTAGAAAAATAATTACTTATGTGCAACAGTTATTAGTTGCCAAGATTTAAATTTGAGCAAGTATCAGTTTACTGATGTATTCCTCCTCCTGTAAGCGAACGAAAACTTCTGCCATGAATTCGAGCCACGAAAGAAACACCCACGTTGTTTCTGAATTGTCGTAAAATGACGATCGGTCGATAAAATAAAACTTTAATCAGTCAATTGATGATCTCTTCCTCCTGCGAGCGAACGAATTTCTGCCTTCAAAGGATTAACGAAACAACATCGTGCCTGCTGCTTCTAAGTCGTAAATGCCTCAAAATGACGGCTGACCGATATATTTGTCTGCCAGTTTCCATAGTCGGCGCAACAGTCGGCGAAGTCTTCCTCTTCCGGAAGATTTCGCCTTTTTCAAAAAAGATCGAGTCGACGTTAACATCGTCGAGCTGGATTAGCGTCCGCCCATTGAAATTATTTATTCATCTCTTTGGGAAAGCTGGCCGGTGATAGCCGTACGTATGGCTCGCGTCGGTTCACTTGCCACGTTGTAAGGGCTTTTTAAACCTCCGCCAGGAGGAAAGATAAACCTCTGCCGGCGTAAAGGCGAATTTAGAATGGCTCACTTTACTTGCGCAAAAAGCGCGCCGTTTGTTCGCTGAGAATTGAAACTGAAACAATGAAATTGAAAAGCTGAATGTTTACACGCTTCAATTTCACATTTGCCGGCGAGTGGCTCTCAAGTATTTAGGTCGAATAAAAGTGACTTCACCTCGTTTTCCTCTTACACCGACACTTCCCGACACTTCTGTGTACGCGTGTGTGTGTTCTGGTCTTGATTTTTCGAAAATTCCGACAATCCTTCGGGCAATAACCCGAAATCCCTCCCGTTTTGGTTATTCTTACTCGCTTTGAAAATGATATTCTACCCGACGAGAGCTGAAATTTCCCTGGACAAGTAGCAACCTCTGTTTGCAAATGATACGCTCGTACAATTGGAACGCGGTTCTCCAATTTTCAAGATGCGTGTTTGCTGATGCACGTGAAAACGACGAATTCAATATCGTTGAACGAAAATAAAAACTTTGTAAACTCCAGTGTCTCGCTTTAGTGGTATATTCCGACTTTATAGCAATTTATACTCGTTCATTTTGCACTCCATTTTTCCTCTCAATAGTTATTCCTCTTATAACAGTTATATTAGAATTTTAAAAACGCTTTGTCCTGTCAAGTTGTTTGAATTTGTCGCATTAAACATTTGAACCAGAATTTCACTTTGCAAATAAATTTCCGACATATTTTATTATTTAATTTAATTGTCAACCGCTCTGAAGAATTAACCACTGTACCACGAAGATATTCTAATTGACGATGAACTTCGTTCGAAATCACCACGAGCAAGTTCAAAAAATATTTTTTCCGTTCTTGTATGTTCGTTTAAACCACTTTGTCGATATAATACTATAAAATATACTATAATACTATAATAAATCGCACACCGAAGACCAATAACTCTCCTCCTTATTCTGTCAACGTTACGAATAAGGAAAGTAGTACTAAAGTAGATCCTCGTAATAAGCACTTTTGGTGCAGCTGGTAGCCAGAACGGAAATAAATCCCTCAGTTGGTGATGTCCACGTTGGAAAATTATAATGATCGGCTTGCCTATTTCGAGTGGTGGCTCGCCCATTGTCTCCTTGGATGTCGGAAATCGGACAGGTTGGCAAGGTTTCGATTTCGCAAAAATAGCGATCGACGTTAAACGACGACAATGGATGCCCGGAGCAGCGACAGTTTGTTGAAATTGTCTCTGCACGTCGGTATAAAAGTTCCCTTTCGAAAGACTCGTTTCCTCGAATTTCATTTCATCGATAGGAATAATATCGACATGAGATAGGTGATTCGAGAGTTGCAGCCATTCGTTAGTATCTGTGAGCTCTTGCTACATAGCTTCCTAGCCTCGTGGAAAAAAATTATTCGACCCTTCGTGATACTCCGTCATGGGTGGTCTACCGATTCCGATAGCGATCTCCTTTAACGGTAATCTATACTTCAAGAAGCTACATTACTAACCGCAAGATCGTTACCTAAGATCCGATGAATATTGCCAATGATCCCCATATATCAATTGACGAGCAGTTTCGTTCATTCGCGCAGTAGCCGCACGTTATTCAGTAATTGAACCCTTTTTTTTCAATTCATTTAACGAATTGTACGTACATACGAATACAACGAAATTAATACTGATATTGTATCGATGAATTCGATCGTCTGGCAATTATTAGAATCAACGACGAATGGTGAATTATTTCTTATATTTTTTTACAGTCTAATGATACTAATCTAGTAACACTAGTGCAGTTTCGTTATAAGTATATTAATATACAGTATATTAATTATTTATTTTGTAGATTAATGTCAAAGTATCTGACACGCGTGACTCTAGTAGCAATCAGTATTATTTAACCGGCAACAAAATTCTTCTCTTCAGTACACAAAACTAAAATGCCCAACGAAATTAATTAACCAGAGAAACAGAGAGATTCTCTCCTCTACCTCTAGCTGAAGAATTGCGGAAATACATCTGCCGCTTTGACAAGGGAGATAAATTAGCGATGCAAGAGATAGGAGGAAGAACAAATAGTCCGAACGAAGGAAGGACTATCAAATTATCGATCAATGCTTCGTTACCAACCACCCTGGACGGCAGATTAACAAAGAACAAAATTATCCGTTACACAATATAGACCGTATATTTCCTTCTCGTCGACTTGCCGGTTTTTGTTTCCTCGAAATGTGCTTTCAACGCGCGATTTTTCAATCGTCGTCGCGTTTGATTTTATCATTTTTCCTTTCGATCGTTTCCTTTGTCTCGTTCCTCGTCGTAATTTCCCTTTTCGCCATTCGCGCTCTCTTTGTCCATCCCGTCGTCTGTCGTTTTATCTCGCCGGTTTTCACAGTTGGCTCGGCATAAAAGTCAATATTTGTCCCCCTCCCCGAATCTTTTCGGTGGCCACTGTGATGTTCTCTGATTTCGCTCATGAAAATTGCGCCGGACTGACTGACCTCTTTGGAAAGCGCGCGCTGCCGGTCGCGCAGCTACGACCGAAAGCCTCTCCATTTGACGTAAATGAGCGTCAATACTGAAACATTAATGCTCGCGCGGCACACTCTACGACGACTACTTGAAAAAGCAGATCCTTTGGCTAGATATGTTTTCATTAAATTTTCGCTTTCGCGCAGGAAATATATGTATCGCCTGTATACGAGATAAAACGAAATAATCGCTGAAAAGGTCTCTTCAACTCTTCGCTTCTTTGCTTTTCAGCTTTGGGCGTACATTTCTGATTCTCTTCGACGGACTAGCATCTCAATAATGAAAAGAAAACCGATTATTGTACGATTTTCTTTTTTGTTCCAAACGAAGATTTATAGATTTAATAAAGATTTAAATTTGCCGTTTCCAAACACTTTTCGACTGATCGTGAAATTAAAGAGAAAGAAAAAGGCGATATGATATTTCATGCAGTACGTACGTATTTAAATTAAAAATATACAAGCAGAAAGTTGCAAATAAATTCGCAACGCGCTCTACGGAGAGCGAGAACAATGGCTAATAAAGTAGAACTAGTTGGAAGTGTCGATCGAAACGTGCAGATGAAATAAGTACGCCGGTATACCGTTAGACGAAGAATCCGTGGCCTATCTCCTGACTGATATTTTCTATCATAAATTAGAATATCTCTCTCTAATCGGCCACGGAGGACAGTGTTTTCCAATAGGAAGCTGTCTAACCTCTTGAATCGTTTCGTTACATCAAGAGAGAGACAGAGAGAGAGAGAGAGAGAGAGAATAATTTCTACGTAGGAGAAGAAAACGAAGAAGACGAAGAAGGAAAAAAGCGACGGACAACAAAGCAAGCGGAGGGCAGCGGCAGAGATACTAATCGAAATGTCGTATAAACGGAATGGAACCGATTTACTGTTATTCGAAGTCCAGGCCGTGGCTCTATTTCACATGTCAGAATAAGGTTATATCGGTTTATCTAGACCTCGACATTCTTTGATAAGACCCGCATTAAATCTCGCTCGTCGAGATCCGCTCGCTCTCCTATTCCAGCCTTCTAATACCCTCTTACTAGACCTTACCGGGAGGGAATTCGCGGGGCTCAAAGCGAGGGGTCTCCATCCTCACGAGAGATCATGATAATTATTACGTTCGGGTTAACTGTTCTCCACTACTCCTCACCCCGATTGATTACTTTCCCCGATGGCTCGACGATCTTCTAATCATATAACCGAATCGGAATTTACACGCCTCGGATATAACTGCCTGTAATTGCTATTAGGGGATACACACAGTCGTATTTAATCAGCTAAGCTATCGCTTAATGGCGTGGAACGCGTTCTCTACGTTTTAATTGTTAGACGTTTGCAGATATAGTCTAGACAAAGTGTTGTAAACTTTGTAATCTTTTTTTTTTTTATTTGCTCTTTATTTTCGAGAAGAGGTTCCCAGATTTTTCTAATAATTGTTCTTGATTAAATTCTCGGTATAAAGTCGGTCGTGAGTGAAAAGTGCTGCACGAACTCTCTGCGTTCAATTATTCGCGTTCAAAGAGTCGTGCGACTCTGTACAGCGAACGCTCGGTCGTCAACGACTTTTACTTTGGTTCATAGAACGCGACAATTTATTCACGGTTGTTACACTACTCGAGCATCTTTTTCCATGCTTCTCAAGTCTGGGAACCCGCTTCTGAACGTTCTTGTACGTATATATATATATATGTAACGTATATATATATGTAACAGTCTATTAAAACGTGCAACAAGAACAAGAGAGATGCTGCGCGAAGTGGCCGATTTATACTGTTGTTCTCGAGAGTCCCGAGTAACGGGCTGCGGGAGATAATTATTTTGGTGCCAAGGGTTCATCGTATATAATTGAGAACGTGGGTAAACACTTAAGCGACTTTACTTCAATTTTCTTCGTGTATATTCTTGCGGCGTAGCTCATCACGCGCCGCGCGATCGTGTGCCGTTTGACGACGTTCATGATTCCGTTGATATCCGGCTATTCCGAACTCGCTTGTGTGTGAACCGGCAAAAATCGCAATCGTCTATTGAAATCGACTCTGCAAGTACAATTTCTCATCCGTCGTTTCACTCGTACTCGTTATATGGGACTTTTTTTCCCCTCCTCGTCGCTGGGAACTCGAAAATCGTGATTGCAGCAAATGCAATAAACGACAGTTCAAAGCGTGACCAAGTTGAAATTTTAAGTTCGTTTTTGCCACGATTTGCCTGCTGATTTATCCATCATGGATAGGAGTTCTAAATTCCGGCTTTCGCGCGCGATCGTTGCTGGAGCACGGTGCGACGTACGGGATTAAGTTGTTTCGCAGAAAGTAAGCGAAATTACGACGATGTTGAAGAATAGATGTCATTGATCATGCGGAAGACTCTCATGGCGTGTATTCATTGGAGCTGGCAATGGAACGATTACCTAGTCGTTTAGCTACGTTTATTCCTCCCGAACGATCGCGCAGCTCGTGTAAGTAACGCCGGGGCAATGGCTGGAATGACAGCGTCACGGAAATGATAATAAAGGGGATTAATCTTTGTCACGGGTATTCCAATGGTCTCTCACTGCGTTATACTATTTATACATATATACAAGCCGTGTTTAGCGACGTTGAATCGCGATTAAACGCGCGACGATGTAGTTTCGGCTCGATGTTGCAAAACCAAGTTATTATTTCGCTCAGTTGCAAAATCAAACTTTATACACACGCGTGCACAAATTTTGTGAATTTTATTCCGTAAAGAATTAATTAATCGTTAATTAAACGGCAATGTGACGGCGCTATTTTAAAGGAAATATCGACATATTTGTCTGGCTACCAGAGGTACAATCTCCTTAAACTACAAATGTGTTCGACAAAACATTCGCAAATCACGCAGCGACGATGATCAAATCAACATCCTCTACTGCGACGAATTTAACCAATTTGCTATTGAATTCCGTCTTCTCTTTACCCCGTGGACAACGGAAACGATTGGTATTTAGCGCGCGGTATCTCGATACGTGAACGTGTACGTTTCGAAAAGGCGAACTGTTCCAGGTCCGTGCCATAACTTGATCAAAACGATCGGTTCATTGTTCACGAAGAGGACCATATAGCTACTCGTAATTGCTATTGGCCCCGTTGTGTACATTCAGGTCGGGTCATAGGCGACGACAACAGGCAAGGAGCAAGAGGTGAACGGGCGAGGGGCGGCCGTAGGAGTGTGACCACGTATAGATACAACGGTATAGATAGGAGGTAACGGGAGGAAATTAGAGGTTGGACACTGATCTCCGGGGTCAGTACCATGTGACACTCCTGAGAGACTGACCTCACTCTCCTCGCTCTGTATGATATCGGTCGATTCTAATTAGCTGCGCGGCATCAATGACGACATTAAGGAAACTAAAGTTTTCGATAACAGAGTTCGCCCGGTGACTACTGGCTACGCGCACGATTCCTGTTTGTCCAGTTCGTCTGATTTTTCATCGGCAGAGAAAAAGATTTCTCTTATTAGCACGCGCGCGCGCGCGCACACACACACACATACACACACACGTACTCTTATCGATTCAGTTAAGCATCGCGATTATTCTCGTCGCGCTCGGAAGTATAAGGGGTATTGATCTGCATCTTCCTTGCGAGTAATCCCGATAATCCTAGCAGACCTGCTGCCGGAGGGATGGAGGAAATGGACTAATCTCTCTCTCTCCGAAGCGAACTTGTTTATCGATTCGATAACCTCGTAAACCAGGCGGCAAAGTTCCTCGTGGGACCAAACGTAACGACCAGGGCACCGGTGGACGGTTCTCCAATCTGGCTGGTACCGTTAAACGCGCCGACGACGACGACGACGACAGCGACGTTTGCCGAGCGAGAGAAGTCAGTTCGGTGCATGCCTTCGCGGCGCGCTGCTATGCGCAAAAACGACAGGCGAGCTCCATTCGAGCAGGTAGAGACCGGTTGCCTCGCGGCCTCGGATTCATGGCAAGGAAGTGGGACGCGTGAAATATGCGTCTGGTTAAAGCGGGCGCCAAAATAACACGTAACGCATTGGATGGGAGAGGGAGAGGAGGAAAGCTCGCGGTCTTTGTAGTAAATAGCGACGCCACGGCTGGCCCGAATAAATAACACCTTCGCCTTCGCGTATGTCTAGCGACAAATGATCCAATGAGAAATCCAAGAGACCGGCGTGCAAACGAAACGCGAAAGGTCTCGATGAACGTCGTTATTCACCATCCATGGTTTCGTCGTTATTCACCATTTATCGTCGCCTCTGACTCAAACCTGTCGGACTCGGGATCGCCCACACACGATACAGCGCGATACAATCAACTGTATAATTATTCGCGCGAGCGGCCAGATAACGCGGCCGGTTCGATAAATCTGGCACCGATACGCTCCCCACTGATGTTCCGTGCGCGGAACCACCTCCGACATCATCTACGATTCATTTTCTAGCCGAACCTGCAACGGTTAATAAACCAGATTTCATTGGCCGGATCGTAGAAGGTCCTCGACCTTCGTGACCTCTCAGCACGATGCCCTCCCACGCTCGGCTTCAAAGAGTTTTCATCATCATCAAATATCTCTGCCTCGTAAATTGCACGGTTGCGCAATAAATTTCATAGGTTCTTTTCTTCCTTTTTTTTCCTCTCTTTTTTTTTGTTCGACAACGAGCATTACGAAAGCCTGCTCAATCTATCTATTCGACAGAGTATGATTCGGTCCGTTTAATTTACGGCTCAGAACGTTAACGGCGCGAATGGAAACGTTCGTTTCGTATTTTCGATAGTTTTCGTAACACGAAATTGTGTAACTAATGAGTTTAATAAAAATTTAATTTATTTAATTAATTAATCGAGAAAAAGTTCTTTGAGGCGATCTGAAAGATTTGTATTTCGCGGTTCTCAACGCTGCAGCAACTGCAACATTTGCGAATACATTCTGAAGAGCCATTTAGTTTTTAATCATTGAATCGTGACTGACGGTATTGAGTGGTACTCGTAATGGATAAAATGTTTTAAATCTGTGACAGATATTTTTAGATACAGGAAGTCGTTTATCCTTTACATAGATATATTCCGTTGTACTATCCACTAGATAAGTAGAACGTGATACAAGTCAGACGTAAATTTAGAGACCCGATAGAAAAGTGGTAAAGGTGCATCGATTTTGAAAATCTATTACCATAAATTCTACATGTAAATGCGCCTGAAACGTACGTAAGAAATAAGTCTGCAAGTAGAATGTGACGTCAGTCAGACGTGTATACATTTAAAAACTCGACAAGGAAAACTAGTAAAAATAGTAAAAATTAAAACAAGATGCATTATTTACTAATAATTAAATCATCGTGTATTATTTACTAATAATTAAATAGTAATTAAATAATAATCATCGTTTATTATTTACTAATAATTAAATCATCGTGATCGTAAATCAGTTAAGCAAATATAAATACCAGTGAATTACAAACTATCTATCCCAAATACTTCGAAAGATAGAATTAAAACAACAATCAGGGTCACCAGAATCAAGTGAATGGTAACCAAAACTGACAAAGAGGGAACCAATAAACCAATAATAGCAGCAGAAGCAATTTGTCTACTCCGAAAGTCAAATTCTGACTGGAAGGAACAGCACGAAAGAGCAACAGTTGCTGTTGCGACGCGTGAAGCAAATATCCTATTTAACGGACGATACTGCAATTTTCATAAACCGAACTGGACGGTGCGTCAAATTTACGTCTGACTTGTATTACGATGCAAAGGTGTTTTACATGTACGTGGCGAGTCGTAAGTGCAATAGTCTTGCTAACCTACTCGATAACACCCACTGGCGGAAACTTTGGTTTGTCTCGTTTGGCGAATTCTCGAGATCCTCAGGCTGAAACTGCTTCTCATAAAGACCGTTACAGGGAAGGGTATACGAGTTCGCGTACGAACGAAACCCACACGGACTCACCTGTCTGCAGGGCAGGTCTCTTTGCAAACATACGTCAGTGTGAGCCGTCATCACGTTTGTACAGTGACTTACGAAAGTATTCGAACATTTTACGTGTGTATCATATGTGTATTATACGTTCTATATGTCTGTTACGCATATATATTTGTTGTAGCCGTAAATGGCCTTAAGATTCGTTCCAAATTTAGCGAATGCAATCATGAAAGTAGTCTTTAAAATGAAATTTAATGAAACTTCAATGTCATTGCTACGATATACCGCGAAGAGTATAACTGTACCAGTGACAGTGAAAAATAGTCGATAATCATAAATTGACATAATTTCGTAGAAAAAAAATTATGTAACGATCCACTTTTATTTTAAAGCGTGAAGTTTCTACTTTCGTGACGATCGTGAATTCGTTCTTTTCCAAGATGACTTTATATTTATATGTGGAAAAGTGAGGCTACTCTTTTTTTTTCTCGAAAACTGTACAAATTCAAATACGTGTAAAAACATTAGAAAGTTTTTCCCGTGACTAGATTTATCATCATTTTGAACATTCAAATCTCCTTTTCGTGAAGACTACTTGACACTGCTACTTGTATGGTTTCTTTGTTACCATTTTAATGAACGTTCACTTTATCAAACGACAAAAATTCAAGAAATTCTAACCTTAATGTTCAACAAAATGACTAAAAAAAAGCTTACAGCGAAAAAGAGAAAGACTCTTCAAGATCGTACAAAGGTACAGCTAAAAATTTTTCGACGTTTCCACACGCGTTTTCGGCATTTTTACACATTTTCGAGAAAAATGTATCCTTACCCATGACGTCAAATCACGAACTTCATTGTCGTCGGTACAGTTACAATACTGCCGCTGTGTATAACGCACAATGCACGTAATACACGTTCGTTGAAAGTATTCAAATACTTTTGCGAACAACTGTATTTTCGTACAAGTGTAACGAAGTGATTTCCACTGGTGTCAACCGGCTCCCACCCTCTGGCTTCCTCTTTTTCTGCGCGCACATGCGTGCATGTCCACTCTCTTTCTCTTCGTATGTACGTGTGTGTGTGTGTGTGTGTGTATGTATGTGTCTTTCTCTCTCCTCGTTGCGCCGCTGTCCCTTTCCCCTGGCCTCTTTATTGTTCGAGGTACACGCTACTCAGCTGGCAATTTATGTAGGCTACTTATGCAACGGCTCGAACTGGTTACCGGCTAGGTCAACGAATACGAGCATTGCTTGCACGCGGCAATCGCATACCAAGCTTGACCGCAACCTATATACTGCCCCCTCAGCGACTAATTAATATTTTTACGAGCAGCTCGCCGTGACGCTGCCGATCGATAAATCCTTCCCGATAAAGATCCTAGTTACAGCGATAAAGACGAGGGGAGGGGGAGTGACGCCTCTACTCGGCAGTTATTTCGACTCGATCGTCCGATCTGCCAGATACAATGGCAACCGATCGTTCTTCCGTTTAGCGAGTCAAGCAGCCAAGCCAGACGAAACCGATGTTGTTATCGATGCGAAAGTCGACTGTTTCGTCGAAGTATTTCTTCGAATTCTCCGATACTTCCTCGTGAGGTCCTCCAAGTTTCTAACATTTTCGGATCGTTGGACGTTTTTGAGAACACTTCGTTCACGGGAGGTATGTTTCTGTGAATTTGGAAGGAGATTTTGAGACGAAGCAACAGATGGGAAAGTACGAAAGTAACGATAAAGTCCAGAATTTGTGAAGACGATAAACGAAATTAAATTTTGGTGGTAACAAAATTCTACGTATTCTCCGTGTCAATATCATTTCACTTGAAAGAAAAAAAAAGAAAAGAAAATACATCTCTGTGTTACTGTCAGTCGAGTCTCTCCAAACTCGTCTGACTGGTGTCACATTCCACTGAGAAACTTCGCGTACGAACACTACGATCATTGTCGTCAAATACAAATAGAATTTGTTAGAATACCGACTGACAAACGTGAATTATTAAACCGTGAATTTCCGAAAAATTCGAAAATGGTCCCTTGAGAAACAAAAAGAAAAAAAAAAAAAGAGAAAAAGGTATTCTTGTTCCATGTTCTCCCGCTGTCGAAACAGCGTCGTGATTACTTTAAGTACCCAATATTCTACCCCATCTACCTGTTTTTGTACGATAATCATCTCTTCAAGATGGCATCTTCAAGAGTCAAGAGCAAAGTTCAAGCAGTGTTTCACCTCCCTCGAGGTAAAAAGCACCCGAAGCTTCGGGTCTGAAAGTACACAGAGAGTCTCTCTCTCTCTCTCTTTCTCTGTATGGAACGTTGTCGAGGTGTGCGTGTTTCGAAGACTGGGACAGCAATTTTTGAATTCGGCACGCGCGAGTGTGCACGGTTCCATGACCGCCGTCGAGGGGGCCCTCGTTCGCGAAATCGCAAGGAACACGGTTATGGCTGGCCCGTCTAGGTCGTTAGTTCGGTCGCGGGGAAATCAGAGCTGCTGGACGATAAAACGTGAGGAAATTCGGGCGAATATTCGGGCGGAGGACGTGACTCGGGCAGGAAGGTTAATAGGAACTGCCGCACGTAGCTCATTCCACGGTTGCAGCAGGTGCATACTATTCACGTCTTGGCCAGATAGATCTCGCGCAAATTCATAAAGCAATCCTTTGTACGGATACTTCCGTGGAGGTTCGGCGCTCTTTATGGAAATTTCCTCGGGGTGGTGAACCCGCCTTATGAACGAGTCCAGAGAGAGAGAGAGAGAGAGAGAGAAGGGGGGGACCGTGAAGTCGGAACGGACGAGGACAGAGAGAAGACGACTAAAAGAGAAGTATTCCGAAAATTTTCCAAAGGGAAAGACTTAAAATATTCTCGGTCACCTGTCCGTGAGAAATTCTTTCTTCCTCCATTTTGCACCTTCTTCTTTTTCTCCGTTTTGCTTCTTTCTTTTTTTTTTCTTGCCTCTGTTTCCATGTTTTTCTACTCGTTCTCCTTCATATCTCTTGTCCGCGAGTTTGCCACCCACGCGTCGAAGAATTCTTCGCCGGCCGTTAAAAGAGTGAAAATGGCGAGAGCATCGTTAACGATCTGCCTCGGAACAATCGGTAGTTCGATCGAGAACAGTTTCACCGATCGTTAACGAGTTAAGCCGAGATCGGTTCCGCGTCTTTTCCATCCTGTCCTTCCCTCTCTGCGCCGAACCGAAAAATCCACCCTCCCTTCTTCCCGATCTTGCTGTTCCGTTTTTCGTTTGGTTTCCAACGATGACGTAATCAGACGCTCGTTTCGCTGCAGAGGAATTTAGTTTTACTCCGGACAAGTTGCCAAGACGTGCCACTAATTTTACGATCAACCGCCAACGGTATACCTCGGGGTCGACAGTATTGAGACCGTGGCAAGTACAAAGCGCCCAACCAGTGTACTTTGCCCGATAACGACACTAAGACGCTTCCAAGGGATCACGTGACGTTAATTATCTTCCAAGTAGTTGCAAACTGTTGTAACGCAATACGGCCACCGTCGTCCGTACGTGCATGCTTTGCGTACCGAGCCGTTCGAAATTCTTTTCCCGCCGTCGCTGTTCGCGGAAAACTGCCATCCAGTCAAAATTCCAGGCCCGTGCGACACCGGCCAAGTCGAGATCGTCGGTTGCGTCCGGTAACCGGATACGTAGGTTAGCGCGAACACTAGCAGTCGAAACCTAACCCGAAGTACCATATAAACTCGCAGAGACGCTACTTTCGATCGGGGTAACGTAGCTACTTCTCCGCGGACGCGCGATGAATCCGAGGGTAGCGATAGGCCGTGTTTGATGCCGAAGGAAAATTTCTTCCTGCTCGATACTACCGGCCCAGGCATACGTCCCAATATACGAGCCACTTACGGAGAACCACGTATGCGCATTCCAGCCTTTAGCGCGATAGGGATACACGCGGCCCCTTCCTCCCCTCCCCCCCTGTCTTTAATATGCGACAGACGAGTTGACCTCGCCCTTTTCGTGGCGGTACTTGTTCCAGACTATTATCCAAGTACGTAGAGCTACCTTACTCCGCGCGGGTTACTACCAGAGAATTTATAATAACCGAGCTGTGGAGTTATGCCGCGCTCATCGTCGCGCGAACCACGGCAACGCCGTGCCATCTTCGGCCGTATTCTATATCCGATATGCTGCACACGGCGCGCGCGCACTCGGCCTTCGAACAAGGGGGAAAAGAACGAAGCCTATAACGAGAAATCATTGGTACATTCGAGAGATTGCCTGAAAGATTGTCGAATTATTCGTAGAACAGAGAGAGCGTGCGGTGTGTATCTTGGATGAATCTCGGTGATATCGTTTATGGATGTGAGCAGATGCGAGACTCTTTGCACGGGAGGTAGTTCTTTTCTCAGTGGCTCTTGATCAGATGGTTTGGGAAATATACTGCTCGTAATTTATCAATTTTTTCCGTGGCTGCACGCGCGTTCTGAGGAATTCAAACCGAGGAGAAAACGAATTCCGGATCGCAGGTGTAGAAATTTGCAGCGAACGATAATTTAGTCACGTTCCATCCGTTTCGTTGTTGGGACAAAGTTTGTCAAGTTACGTATCGTAACTTCGTCCAGGTCGTGAATTCATACACGTAAATTCACAGTTTTCATTACGATGAACATCAAATGGCGCCCCGAGAGAACCCACGAGTGCACGTAGAGAGACAGAGAGAGAAAGAGAGAGAGAGAGGGCGAGATGTCTACAAATGTAATCACGGAAAATGATTCAAGCGAAAGAACGAGCGTAGAAGAGTGGGATTAATAGAAAATACCCTTGTGAATCGCGCCTTGTCGCGATCTAGCGTGTTAAGGAAACAATTCGAGGGAACGTTATTTCGGATTTCAGCGTGCGTTAACCAACGAAATAATAAATCCGGATTATAAATCGTAGGATCGTGCTTGGCAAAGCCGATAGTTACAGCCAGGATATTGGTAACGTCTATTCTGTGTTCAGCGGATGATAGAGCGCGAACGGTAGGTAAGAGGGATTATAGCGAAATCAGATAGCGCGAGAGGGAGCAGCGATTGGAAGAAAACGTTAATGCAAAGCCCCCGTTGACGGTGTGAAACTACACGAGCCAACGATAATGCGGAGGCAACTCCGTATAGGCTAGGCTTAGACGCTGATGGATTCTGTAATATCGTGGCCGTTTATTCGACTACTGAAGAAGTGGTCTTCTCTTCCCAGCCGGACATATGTCATGCGACAAACGACGCTGTAAATGCCTTCAGTTCACTTTATGCTATAAACCATGTGCTTCGTAATACTCTTTTCACCATTCGTCCGTTTCTTCGTTGGATTACGTTCGCGACGCCGAAGGCTTACCAGCTAGCTGGTCTGGCCACTGCGATGCTGTTCCACCAAGTCGCTGACTGTTTATTAGACAGATCTGTCAACATACTATATCTCAAGTGACGATGCATCTCGATTTTGCTCGCCACTCGTTTTCAATATCTCCCTAATTCTTCTGTTTCTACGTTTTTTTACAACGATGAAAAATCGTCGATGCTTTAAATTTGTTACATCTTCGTGTGACAATGCACTCGGTCTTATTTTAAAACGTAAGTACAATCCACTTTGACTGTTCTAATTTTAAGTGGGAAAGTAAAGAGTACTTTTATCCTCGGAAGTTGTAAAAATTTAAACATCTGCAGGAACATTGAACAATTTTCTTCAGGACACCATGGAGTTGAAAATTGAAATTTTTTTCTTTACGACTTCTTAAAACCTTGCTGTAGCCTTGAGTTCTTTTTGGCAGAAAAAGAACTGTTGAGAGAAACGTGAAATGTTAAGATTTCTTGAATTTTTCAAAATTGTCAATAAAAAGAAGAACACTTTTCCATTTGCTATACGTGATGTTAAAATATTTTTGGGGAAAAGCACGAATTCAGAGTTTTACACTTTCAAACGAGACCAAGTATATTGTTACACGATTTACTTCAACGAAATTATAACAGTTTAAACTATCTTCATTTAAATTAATCTGCAAAAGCAGTTTTGTATCTATCAGAATAGTGATGGCAGAATTTTCGTGAGTGATCCAGAACATCCTACAAAACACTGCATATTTCACTTTTATCGTACTCTGCGCGCAAACACTTGATAAAATATTATTTGTGCTAAAATTCCACGTGCGTGTTCAGTTTCGCTCGTCACTGTATACATTACCAACTGCCAGGAATAAAAATTACTCGTCAGACTCGTCGTAGATTTCCACGTTTCTAATTTTAATCGAACAAAAGTCATTTTGCTTGCTGAAAATCTCGATTTCATACCGAAAAGAAAAAACATAAAGATTCTTCTACAACGGTTGAAAAGTTGCTCGAAGGAAATTCCATTTTCGCGTGGAAAACATCCGAAATATCGCCGGTTCTCGCGTACACACTGATCCCAAAGATCCCGTCTACTCCGAATCAGATTAGAAGGGTGCAGCTTGGGATGATTTAATTAAAGGATCGAACAGCGGCAATAAAGTCGAAACAAACGCTTGACCTCGCGCGGCCGAGTGTCGAAACGACACGAACAGGGAGGAACGAAATTGTCCGGCGTCTGCGCAACGGATGGGAACAGATCGGCGCCAGCTGAAACAGTTGCACGCAGCAAGCTAGACAAATATGTGTATCCACGTATCTCCACGCTGGAAATGCCTATTATCGGCAGATTAAACGGTACAATTTCAGATCTCGAGTGGTACTTGGGTACTCGATTCGCTGATTTATGTCGACTGTCGTATTAAACGATCGTTCCCGGGCTCTACACAGCATCGTCCATGACCGATGAAAAACCGACCGAGTTATTTCGACGAGATCGTATACACCGGAGGCACGCTGCCGGATGCCTCGTCCACGTTCGAAAACGTAGAAAAAAAGAGAAACGGGAATAAAATAAAAGAGAAAAAAAGAAAAAAAAAAAGAAAAAAATCAAACAACAAAGGAAACGAAAGAGATGGGGAAATTATGGCTCGCTTTTACGAGCGTTTCCAACCGCATTAGTCGCATGACAGCGTGTTACACACTACATGCCGGCTAATTATTAATGTTACGGTTATTACCGCTACATTCGCCGCGGTTACGAGCCATAAAGTAACGTTTTATCGATACGTAAAACGTGTTTCACCGGAATGGTTGATTGATCCTCTTAAACCGCTTTTAAATGCTGACCAGCCACCGCCAACGCCTAATGAAAAGCAACACGTCCAGCTGGATACGTCAGCGTGTCATTGCCGGAAGAACACGCATACCGGGATATTAATAATCTGTCATTTCGTTTTAATTGATTTTAACGAGTTTCTCGGCGCGATTGGCAAGCGTTTTTAGATAATTCGTTCGGCTGTTAATTCGCTCTAATGAAACGGACGCGTGGGAAATAAGATCCGTGCGAAGGCATTTCTGAATATTTAAAGAGCAATATGTGTTTATTAAATTTCGCGGTATCCGGTTACGTGCGAAATTATCTAACTGTTCGTGCAGGTTAAACTGGAATTTTTCGACTGAAAAATTTCAAATTGAAAATTAATACGAACATAATGCAACGCGTGAGCGTGAATTTGGAAAATTTATAGAGCCATTAAATTCGAATATTATTAATTATTTTATATCTAAGTAACCATGCCCGCGAATAAGTTTCTGGTTTCACAGTCGTTAATTCCGTGGTAGTCGAGTCATAAATTTAACATGAATGCTAATTAGATTCGAAAGATATTATCAATATATCACGACACGCGTAACACTTTCGCAAATATACCAAACTAGTATTAAAATTAAATTCGTCGTTTAAAGTAACAGTACAAGCCATCCAGACGTAAAAATCCCACCTTCAGAGCTTCATCGTCGCTTTTCAATTACTGTCGTGTGATTTGCAACGCGAGTTACGAATTACGAAACGAAACGGCTCTTCAGTCATTGTCACCATTATAAAATGCATCTACGGTTGTTTAACGTCGTACCTTTGATCTTGCTGAAAACGACTAATTTGTAATTTTAGATAAAAATTTCATAGTTCATTAAGATAAGAATCCATTGACGGGAAGCTTTACAAAATAACCAGACACGTGTACGAGATGAAAATTTTCCCCTATTCTTCGCAAATTTTACACTTTGTTTCACCAGCTGATAGTTCCAGTGTAACGTTACCGCGTCTCGCTACAATGTTCGCACGTTGCACGAGCCGATTCTTTTTCAGCCATAGCATCCGCGGCCTACCCTGGTTCGATTTAAGAATTCCTCCGGCTGATAGATGTTATTAGCTGAAGGTTCGTGTTCATCCATTACCAGCCTTCATAGACGGAAATTTATTCGTCGTCTCTATACCTTCTTGACTGAGGTGCCGTTCCGCGAGCTCCTCGCTACTCGGAATATGAGAGCTCACGTATAGTCGGCACCTCCTTACAGGCAGGCCAAGAGAAAAACCTGGAATTAATATTTCTTTCTGCGCTCGCCTCCTCCCCATCCACGCCCCACCTATCCACTCTTTCCCTCCTCGCTCGTTTTCTAAGGCGAATTCTCCGAGAAACTGTGAAAAGAATTTAAATTCCGCAGCCCGCGTTCTTATAACGGGCCGCTGCTACGAAGGCTATGTGTCATATTAAAAAGTTCAGCGGAGGTCTTCCGCTGACGTTTATTTCTTCAGCCCTCGGTGATAATACGACGCGAGAATTTTCATGGCTTTATCTGACAATTTGACCCGGCCTCGCCCTGGCTGTCTAATCAACCGCGAGATTGATCGTTCATGTTAAATTCATCGGTATCATTACGGGCGAGTGCAAGCATGCGCTATTTATTCTTCGATTCGACCGTGAAACAGTAACTTGCTCTTTCTTCTTCGTGGCGTACGCGGTGAAAAGGAAGTCGCGGAGAAAGGACTTAAACAGACTATGACGAGTGAAAATAGCTTTCGCTGTTGTTGATTGCGTAATAGTTTCATCTTGCTGTGCACTGATATTATTCCGCGTTTAAACATCCCTGTTTTGTTTCAAAATACAGAATATTAAACATTAAATAAAATTGTGCAGTCTGAATCCATTAACCACTTGCGCTGGCAACTGGATTGCGGACCATAACGAGCGACCAAACCGTATACAACAATTCGTCGCTTTCTTTTCGAACTCGTCACTGAGAAGTAATAAATTTATTATTTGTTTTGCCTATATTGTTTCACTTAAATATACTCAAAACTGAGAAAATGTTACAATTTTGGAACAAAAAAAATTCTCGACGTGCGTGGCACGTCGTTCCAGCGCAAAAGGTTAAGCTTCATCTTGAAAATAATAGCTGATAAAAATTGCGCAACTATCTAACAAATATCTATGACTCGTGTCCCTTGTTTGTCAATTAATCACGAAACAAAATTTATCAGAGCTCGTCAATACAGCCTATTTGAATCTAACATGGAAGGAACGAAAGTGGATGATGGATGAGACTAATTTAATATAGCAAGAACATATCTCGAATAGACGTGACCGTTGAAAGGTATATAGTTGCGATCTCTATACCATTTCGATATTCATAAATCCGTTTCCGCGTCTCGCTTATGATACTATCAACGTATGTATTGTACGTGTCATTATGGTGGCACTGATAATTTACTAGAATGGTATTACGTGCCGTTCGATATATTATTTGGAATATCTTTACGGCAGAGTTGCCCGCGCGAAACGGGACGTAAGATGTATTTTTCGAATAAATCGATCCCCAAGTAGGCGGATATATCCAAGACATATTGAACGCTTTAGTGCTAGAATCTGAAATCTGAAATCAGTGAGGTTTTATTTATGGACCCATCTGGAGTCAATGGCTTCAAAAAGAATGAAAGTTATGGTGCAACCGCTGCAATCAATTTCATACGAGTTACTAGTAGTAGAGAGTTACTTTGTTCGAGATTCACAGAACGTATTTTCTTCCATTTTTTTTAATTTTCTTTCTCTTTTCTGTCAATTTTTCTATCAACTATGTATTTCGTGGAATCATTTTTAACTGGAGTGATTTTCTGTTTGTTTCAGAACTGATTCACAAGTGCCAGCCATTGCCTTAACACTGGTAAGTCTACAATTTCACGTTCGATTAAAATTAATTCATAATTAAACGATCGTTGCAAAGGAAACGACTTTATTAATTAATAATGCACGGAATATGATGGAACGTATTGTAAAATAAATGTTTCATCTTTCGCAATGCATCGATTATTATTCGTCTTTCGAATTATTCAATATTATTCATAACTTATTATTGATGAAGACCGATTTCAGTCGAACGATCATCAACTGATTAATCAGTGTATCCTGCGACAAATTAATCATTACGTATGTACGTCGTGTACCTCAGCGAACATAAAAATTCACATTTTTTTTTTTGTACGCAAAAAATTAAAACGAAAGAAACATCGCCGAAACCAAAATCCAGTCGCGGAACGATGAATTCAAATTCCCTTCTTCGTTACGCCGGCCGTAATTTTCAATCTTTCGTTTCATTCGTCGTCTCGGATGCAATTATTAAAGTTTGATAAATGTAATATCGCCGGCCCGAAGCGTTTTCGTCGCAAAGATAAATGACGAGGGAGAAGCTCGTAATAAGCAGCCGGCGGTTTCTTCAACCGGGGCCGACTCTTCTTTGTTCTCGCGTCGCGTCAACGCGAGCTTACATCTTCTTTCCACGAAATAAAGAAACGCTTTATCGCGACGGTAACTAAAGGGAATTTCCGTCATCCGGCCCGACGTCTTGACACATGACTCCTTAAAGTTTACTCGCACGAAAGTGCAGTTTAGATTTCTCTTCCTGGCGCGAGATCTCCTGACAGTCGTTCCAGTCCTTTTATACCCCCGAACGGATTCGCCTTGTTCATTTTCTCATTCGATCGCCTCGCACGTTTCACACCCACTGTCCTCAACCAACTGTCGATAACTGTAGGCCAAAATGAACGAACGATTCGAATGAAAACAGTTGATTGGTATTGTAGTTTCATCGAGACGTTTATTTATCGTTCTTCGACCATTCGCCGTTTCGAACGAAAATTATACATCGATATTGCAACGACAGGTTACCTTCGTTGTTAAGTATTTGAAAAAAGGCGATTTTTATTCTGTACGAAATAAAAATCGGCAAATATAAATCTACGAAGTGTAAGGAGACAGAAGTATTAAATACGCGAATGAATATACGTGTACATACGTTTAAACTACTTTTTTTTACCGCTGAAAATCGACGCAGGACGATATCGAGATTCACCTGATAATACATTAACATAGTGTTAACAACATCTGTAAAAGTATAAATATTTAATTTATAAATGTTTCTATAAATCATCGATTTATACAAATAACAAATCTCAAGACAAATTATAACAAAAGTTTAGTAACATAATAATTATATTTTCCAAACGAAAGTAAAATCAAGCTTTGGCAGAAAATACAACGTTTTTAAAGATATTCCAGAAATACTGACGAATTACGATATTTTTTATTTTATAAATCAGTCAGAGCTGAGATAAAAAATTATCTCGCAAACTTTGGTAGAAAATGTATGTTATCTGTAAATTAATAAACTAAAGTGTATCTTACTTTATAAATCAATTTTAATTCTACGCATGCGCTGTAACTTTCTTCTTTCAACGTAGGTGTGTGTAACATTTTGTCGTCGCCTATTGAAAGTTCGTATCACGTTCCTTATCGTTGGCGTAACTAATTTCACCGCGTGAATTAAATCGCGTGCGCGGCAAGTTAGCGGCTGCGATCGGGAGATCGGGTTGGCTGGATTGGCATGATTTCAAGATACGTAAGGAGCTACTACTAATTCAGACGTTTCGACTGATGGGCCAAATTACGCGATACGTGGCGCCACGCACGCTTCTATTTGCCCCGGAGTCGATACGCGAGGAATTGTCAATTTGCTCCTTTTAATGAGGATTCAACTCGATTACGTAGGACGGCGCCGTTCCGCGGATGTAATCGATTTATTTGATCGTTGATCGAGTTTCCAGAATAATTATGCCACTGTGACAATTTGATATGAACCTTGCGTGCATTAATCTTGCGTTTTTTGGCTTTTGTCCAAGCCGGAAATCAAAAGCAACCAGCGGTAATCCAGCAATCTCGCGCACAACAAAATCGTGATCGGCGAAAGCCACGGGAACGTACCGAAGTCACTTGATTCCGAAATTTGGCGTAAATGTGGCTTTCGAAAAGATATTCAACCCGTATTCTTTATTTTTTCTTTTTTATCAAAGTTGGGGGTGCGGAATATATTTTGTCAAATACATTGTTAATAATATTGAGAAAAATTTCAAGTGGAATCTGACCTACTACGTTTTCGTCGAAATTAAATTCTCCTTCGTCAACAATAAAGAGGTAATTAAATCTCGATTAATGCGTTCGAGTTCACAGAGATAGCGATTCATTTGTATCCATTTGGATTCGTTCAGTTATCATTTTACGATTGACGCGGTTACAATGCGAAATATGGAGAATGCTCGAGTCAAATTCGATTCAATTTGAACGCGATATTAATTTAAAATGACACGGATATTCCTGCAGGATCAAGTGCTATCCGCTCGTTCGTTCCTAAGTGGCTAATAAATTTCGTCGAAAATCTGTTCCACGAAAGTCTGACGTTTTCACAGTTGTCGTCTCATCAATAAATATCGCGATATTTGGGAATATTTATTGAAAAATAAGTAATAATCCAACTGATGAATATTCTTCTTTCGTGTCACGCGATGCGATCGAAACGTCAATATATGCCCGATTACGTTCGTAATAATGCAAGCAATTAAGTTATATTTACTTTCAATTTATATCGTTTACGGTTCGACCAAGTCCCGGTAATCAAACTTGTACAGCGCCGCAATTACCCCGGCGTTTGGCAGCTGCTGTACGAGTGCGTTCGTTAAACAGCGATTACCACCGCGGCATATGTATGTTGATAATAAAAGTAAAACATCAACGCGATCGATGACCGCGCGTCTACGTTTGTCCGTAAGATCGTTAATCAACAATAATGGCATTACCTGCCAAATAGCATTTTACTTCTCCACGCGTCGATTAATAGTAGACGTCGTATCGTAAATTTGTCATTTCTTTAGAGCCGGTTGTTAAAAACTTGTTCTGCCGATATCCTTTGTGCTTTTCATTAAAAATTGATGAAATAATTAAACGATATTCATTGCAGCCTGGAGCCTCTCGATCGCCGAAACGAAATGTTATTCAATTTATGAAATAAACAGCATTTCATAAACAAATCGAACGCTTTGTGAATGCACCCCGAATGCTCAGAATATTCAGTTAAATTTTAATTTATCCGATTAAATGCCGATCGATCGTGTAACGTATAATTGACAAAGTTCGAAATATTCGTTTCAGAATGTTTCCATTTCCTATCGTTAACCAGCGGTAATCTTCAAAAAAAAATAGTGGCTCGATTTAATCTCTAATTATCATCGTGATCAGTATAATCGACCGGGGAAGAATGTAACAGGAAAGAATTCAAATCTTTCACGTTCACATAAAACATACGGTGGCGCGTATTTTTAGGAGTCAGTTGAAGTAAGATAAGGAGAAAGAGGGCAGAAGGATCGACTCGAGGCCAGAGCGAACGAATAGGGGCAGAAAAGAACGAGTGTAGACGAGAGAACGAGAGGGAGGCACGATCGAAATGGCGGAGGACAAGAAAAAGACGGAGGTGGCTGGCAGGAGAGCATCTCGTTTCCACCAGGCGTTTCTGCAAAGATATCTCGAGTGGCGGTGTAACGCGGTAGGACGGCGCGTAATTAACGCCTCATGTAGATGGTATCGTGTTGTGGACGATCCGCGTGACGACCGGTGATGTACGGCCTCGCTGCTGTAATGGAATATTATTATCGGTCAGCATCAACTCGTTGAGTTAGTGGCGGCGTAGCGGGTACCGACATTGCCAACGAGACGACGGGACGCAATACGGACGCGAGGCGATTCCGATTGCTCGCGGTTCGAGAAAACCGAGCGCGACGATTGCCGATGACGATTCGTGGACGCAGCCGTGCGTTGCGAGCTACCATGCAACAGTGAATGGTTCCTTGGAAGCAAACCGCGGCAAGACAAGCCGATTCATCTCTTTGGGAGACTTTCGCTGTCCCAGGTGCTCGATCATCCGGCGGCGACCGAGCGAAATATACTGCATTCTGCAGATCGCCAGACTCGCGGAAGTGGCTAAGGGATGAAGAATCTTAACGGGACCGGGCGAGAGCGTGCGATCCGTTTCGAACACGGAAAACAGGATTACTCTTACCGTGAGATATATTGAATTTGGCGTGCGCCCGGCGAAATGACGCGCGACATCGAACTGATCCCGGCAGACGGGAGTTTTTCGATTAAGAAGCTAGAAAATGATCAAACTTCGTTTTCGACGAACTTTGTTCCATCAGCAGTTCGATTTGCTTATCTCGTTACGCAGTGTGATTTTTTTTTTCCTTCTCCTATTTTCTCCTCCTCCTCCTCCTCTTCTTCTTTTTCTTTTTTTTTTTTTTTTCTTTAAACGAGCCTCGAGTTTCAAACTTAATTACCGCGGCCCCGGCGCGACAGTAATCTCAAAACAATTTAACGAGCTTGCCTTGAAAACTTTATCTGGGACAATCGGCATAAAGGGCTCGGTGTCGCCAGCTACCAGCAGTTGCACGGCCAAGACGTTCCGACCACGCGACGAAGACAATGGCCACAGCCAGTCGGATCTCTTTTCTCGTCTTCTTCTTCCCACCCGCCTCTGCGAGAGAAAACGGCGGTATGAGAGAGCGGGCATTGTGCGAAAACTCGCTGTCGAACTCTGCCGACTTCTTAAAAAGCCGTAAAAGACCTCGGCCGGAGGTTCTGTCCACAACTGACGAGGATGTCCTTTCGCGACACCAATCCACGTTGCCTGGAAAATTGACGTCGAGGGCGATTTTTCTAAGCTGTTTTTCTTTCTCTCTTTTTTTCACCGTCCGACGCACTTTAACCCTCCACTATCCTCCTCGTCCCACTATCTTTTATTACGATTGCCTTTTCGAGCATGATTGATAGCTCTGCATCTAAACGCGTTTCTTAGCACCAACAAATTGATTACCTGCACGAACTGCTCGTTTTTCTTTCTTTCTCACGACTGATAATCCGAACTTGAAATCCCGCCTTCGTGATTTATAGGAAGATTTAGCTACTCCACGGGCCGAGATAAAATTCCTCATTCTCTGGATTCTTTCTCTGTCTCTAACCTACCTTTCGTCTCTGGTACAGGATAATTATCATCGCTGTTCTTTCTAGGTTACGCCTCGAAAAATCTTCCTCGATGTTCGTGCGATGTTCGATTTCGTAAAATACGAAGATTGTGTCATTGAAACCAAATGACGATAGAACTTATTCGAACGCGAAACCGCAACTTCGAACAAATTATGAATAAACTCAGACTCTGTCCAACTCGGCAACTTGATTTTCCTTCGAGTTCAAAAGTCTTTGTCTATCGTCGAGCGTCAAAACTTAAGAAGACCACAGAGAAGAATTTGAGAAACTTCGTCGTTTGATTTCAATTTAAAACTCCGAATTCTCTCTCGCTTCCCCGTCTCTTCAGAAACCAGAAAATCGGAACACTTTCCCCGGCTTAGGGTAAGTGGCGATAAAATTTCAAACGTCTGAAATTTCAACAAAAGATCGAGTTCGATGTCAGCCAGTTTTGTCCGTGGCTACTCAAAGGGACGCTTCGGTTCGACTAACGGTTCCCCCCCTCCCGTAGAAACTGTAGCGTGTCGAAAGCAGAAACGGCATCACGCCAGGGCGAAATTACAGAGAAGTTCCGTTGGATGCACGGTGAAGAGGAACTGCGACAAATCCGATTTTAATGCGATCAAAGCACGGTCTGTAGCGGAGTTTCGAGAGAAGCGTAGATGACTTGCATCGCTGGTCACCGCCGGCTGGCCGGTGGGATAAGCGTTGTGGTCAACGCGGATGATCGTTAGAACGCTTTTGTTTAGCACGAACGAAAGTGAAGAAGTTCTAATCTGCGGTCGACGCACGTCAGCCAATTAGAGTTCGCCCGTGGATGGCTCATCGAAGTTAGATTGCCAAGGCACACACTCTATCTGGCAAAGTTAATGAGCAAATTTATATGATTTCCACGTCGAATAATCCTGTTTCGTCTCAGATCGCGTCTCATCCCGACGGAATCCCAAACGACAGAGACGAAAACGTGAGAGCCGAAAGTAACTACAGTTCATTGAATCCCCGCAATCCCACTTCTTTGTCGTTGAAAATTACAGAACCGTTGAAATTCATTGAAATCATCTTCTTTAACTGTGGTGCTGATTTCACCTTAGAAAGATCGTAATTCCTTTCACTGCTGCACGTGTACTTTTTTTTTACCATTTCGAAAGAGATAACGATCCTCTCGAATGAACATTAATATTTTCAACTATCAAGATAGTTAATTTCTAGTTTTAATTGACAGTTTTAATTGAAACTATCGACATCGCGAATGAAATATTTGGAAATTGGAAAATTCAATGTTTGGAAATTAATTAGAATAGTTTAGAAACAAAATGTGCAGGTATTCTCAGAAGATTGTATGAAGCAGTTTCGTTAAAGAGGATGGTGCTTCAATCTTCTCTAAAGGAGATGTGGAAAAAATAATATTTCAGAGTCTATACCACATTCGAGATACACGGAATATATTTGTTCGCCGATCTTGCGGTAAATTTGTCGAACTCTTTTTTGCGTGTCACTAGTTTGAGGAGGGAACAGTACACGGAAAGTTGCTATTTATCACTCGCGATCAGTATGTTAGAGCAAAATGCTCGAGAACCCCTCTCTCTGAACAGTTTTGTTCGTAATTATTTCGCCTGAATACCTACGACTGTGCGCTTTCGCGCGAGTGATCACGCGCTCGCGTCTCGCCGAGTATTTCTACCAGGCGTCGAACACCCAGACCGAAAGACGGACGACGAAGCGAATCGAAACGGCTCGGAAGAATTCTATCGTTGTATCAAAACGAAGCAGAGAGAGAAAGAGAGAGAGAGAGAGAGAGAGAGAGAGAGGAGTTGGGGGCAGGGGATCCTTTAAGGTGAACGGAGCAATCTTTTATTTTGTTGCTCGGCTCGTCTGTTTTCCCTCTCGATACGATCGGGATCAAACAGGCGGAAGATCTGGATCCTTTATTGCAAAGAAACGAGAAATTAATCCGAAAGCAGACGAAGAGCGTGGGGGACGGAGAGCATAACCGTTTATCTTTTATTGGCCGGGCACTCCGGTCGAACGAGAGGAATAGTCAACGCAATTTCGGGACCGAAATATTACGATGTCTGAAAGTTACTTTCCCTCTACAAAGCTCTTTGACTCGGAAGACAATAACTTCCCCACGAGAGAGAGAGAGAGAGAGAGAGAGAAAGAGAGAGAGAGGATGCTTTCATTCCTGTATTATCTGGCCTAACCTCGCCCAAGTTTACCCCTGTTAGATGTTACCTCGCGAAAAATTGTCATTATTGCGACGACGACTTGCTCCACTTTCCTCGATAACCGAGAAAGAAAGAAAGAAAGAGAGAGAGAGAGGGAGAGAGAGAGTGAGTAAGTCTGTGTCCGATTCAAATCTAACGAAGTTCGACATTGAACAATGTAATTATCGTTCGCTTACCAACGTTTTATCAAGTCCATTTTATCTACCTGGGGATACGGTTTTATCTTTAAAGATCGACGCGAAAAGAAAAAAAGATTTAACGTGCCCCGGTGGTGAGGGAAAAGGCCAATGAAATGACTTCGTCGAGGTGAGCACCAAGGAGAGATCCAACATCGTGGACCGAACGAAACGAAAGGGGAGAAGTTACTTGCATTCCTTCACGCTTATTGGTTCCGTCAGATTGCTTTGCTTCTATTAGACGATGTCTATACGGATATCACGTACCGTCGACACGTTCTCTAATGTTGGAGGGAAACATCAAACAAATGAAAACGGCGCGCTGACTCTGCCGTTTCACCGTTTTATTTTATGTTAAAATATATCCGTCAATGTCCATTATGCAACAACGGAGAAGACGCAGTGTACTACGCGTTGATATTTATAATCCGCAGGAGCGAGTGTTTGCAGACCATAAATCGAATCACAGACACGTATTGCGTAACAGTTTTCAGACAGTATTATATCAGGTTTATCCTAGTTCAATATTTTCTAATAGTAGAACCGGCAGAAAACTTCGAATCACCGAGAAAAATCTGGCTGATCCGTTAATATCGTCTGCTGTTTACACGGGACGAGCAGTCGGTGGCTGATGGCCACTGTACGACGACAAAGCTGCAGAGAAGAAGAGAAAACGAGGGTTAGCATGGGAGGGGTAGGAAGGATAAAGAGAGGATGGACGTTGGATATCGCCCAGAGGTACTGCTAACAAACCTCAAAATGTAATAAAAGCCAGATTCTCGGTATATAAGGGCTGGTCAGTGTAGATGTGTTTTCCTTAGCAATATCCAGGCAACATCGTTCGTCCACATTCTGGCCTCGGAAATAAGTATCTCGCTCGATACCTGCCAGAGAAGGGGGAGGTGGGGGAGGGTTAAGAAATGAAAATCTGTCAAAGGCACAATGTTACGCTGTATAGGTAAATGCACAGGCATGTACAGTTGCTCGCGAAAGTATATCGTACAACTACGCGGTCATCGATTCGAGTAGATTCGGTCGACAGGGATCAGACATCGGCTGAAATTCCATCTACGCGTAATATCTTTCATCTTTGTCGAAATTCTTTGAAAATTTGATGGAAAATTCTGTAATTATTTGTATGTGTTAATCAACTCGCAATAGTTTATACTAATTTCTCGTTAAATATACGTATCATTTAAAAGTTTGGGATACACTTTACTTTCTATACGAAACTTGATCTTCAAATATAATTAGTCAAACATTTATCTTTAAATGTAATTTAAGTATAAAAAAAAGTATATTATGAATAAAATTATATATTATATATATTTATATATATTATGAATAAAATTTTCGAGTCCGCGATATATATCACTATATATATTCAGATCGACACGAAATTTTGCGAGACATTGTTATCAAAATCGTGTCTCACTACGGTATCAGGAAAATTCAAGATATTCCTTGGCGACGTAGGAAACGCGAACAGAAAGGTTTCTTACGGCGAGAGTGTTCAAATACATTCGACGAGCCACTATACGTCAATCTTAGATAGCCAGCGTGAATGTGTGTACAGAGAGATGTTTGCGTAGCAAGTTAGACATTCGCTCTTGTTATTGATCACCGTTCATCCTGCGACCAGGAACGGTTTTCGAGAACCCGGGGCACGTTGACTGATGGGGGACGAAAGGGAGGAGTGAACGTCCATTGTACCGTGGTCAGCCGCCGGAATATTACTGGCAAAACTGCCTACCGAGTTTACTCTTTGCCTATAGAAGCCGATCGATAGCGACAATCTGCGGTTCGTCGTTAACAACGAAGGTCAATACTGACGACGAACACCAGTTACGAAAATGACGATGCAGTCCGCGCCGCAATGACGACACACCCATGAACTCGTCCGCTATAATAATCCGTAAATCACGCGTTTAACAGGCTATCGTTGTCACGCGAGCCTGCCCCGTCAGGATTTCACGTGGCTCGTCTACCTGCGTGCATTCCTTCTTTCGTCGTCGTCTGCATTCACGCGTCAACGCGCTTGCCCCTTTCATATCTGGCTAAAAAACTATCTTTTATGAGAGAAATTACATTGCAGCGGAACACATTGATTACTCGAATCAATTTGTTGTAAAATGAGCGGATAATAGAATTTCCGTTTCGAGTCACGTTTTGGTTTTCAGTCGTCAACCTGAAGAGAATAATAATTTTCGTTCAAAGGCCGGAGAACGATTCGAACGTCCAGATCGGACGTGTAACACTCCGTAAACGTAGATAACGAAGATTCAACACGTGAAAACTTTTCTGCGAAAACGCTCCGTTCCGCTTGAAAATTCGAGACCGTACGCGCGCGTGAAATTCCACGGCAACACACTGCGAACATTCCTAATTAATTTACCTGTCTTCAACGAATATAACCCCCGCGGGATTAAGAACGGCTAAATTCCCCTTTGAGACGCGACATTTATAATTCCGCCTCTCGCGCCATGTTTTTTAAATCGCCGTCCAACGCGAAACACGTCCAAGGAGAAACGTTTTCAATGTTGTGTCATCGGGTTATGTCCCATTCTTTTATGAAGAACGTCGCCGTTGTCCCCCCGCAAACAAGTCTTGAATAGCATGAGCGCGGCATTGTCCCTTCTACGACCCTTCATCGGTCTTGTTATCGTGTACTCGCAATTGTAATACAGCGTACACCATTACCATATAATTATTAGCGCTGGCGAGTTTGCAAAAGAAACGCTTTCGTTGCGCACGCACTTTGCATAGCATTTCCTCGAGACAAGAGAGTACGAGAGAGAAGGGTCAGTAATTTGTAAATTCCTTTTTTATCAGGCGTGAAAGACTTGCGACGAAGTAAAATTGTTTGTCGACAGTTTCCACTCGAGATTTATGATCACCTAATCTAATTCTCGACCTTGAATATTTCGTCATAACTTATTGCTTTTGTACATTATCGTCGATACGAATGTCGTCATCGTCATCCTGTGGAAATAATTACCAAATGGAAACGTAGCTATCTCTTAGCTCAAAGTGCACGAAATTACACGCCCAGTATGATAACAAAGTATAATATTCAGAAATAGTTGTAAAAGATTTTTCAAAAATTCTAAACCTAATTCTAACTCGTAACGAGTACAGAGTATAATAATAATTACTTCACAGTGAGTGTATTTCCTTCTTTAAGGACGAATCAAGACGCCTCTATCAGTCAAAAACAGCCAATGTGAATGTGAAATACGATCGAAACAGGCAATATATATATATATATACTGAGAAATAAAACCGCCGGTTAATTGGCCAAATCCGATATCTAATGAATCACGTTCCACACGTTGTACGTTACAGCTCGTACCTCAGAAGGTTGCCGAAGGAATTTCAGATACATTGAACAGTTAAGTTCTTCGACCGACTGAAACCGGTAGGAAGTCGTTCGTATGGATCCTACCGAGTGTACGTTGTAATTACGAGTCGGACCGGTAAACAGGATCTTGCTCAGCACTGTGGAAAGGTGATTTCGCGTAATGAGAGGAGGCTTTTATATATTCGAGGGAAACGCGTTGCGCGTTACGTAAGAATGCAAGTTGCAAGTTGGGAAAACAGGTGTTGGCTCAGGCGCTGTTACGCTCGCTTCTGAACAGATCTATCGCGAGTTCCGTCTGGCCGAATCGTAACCATCCACTGCAAGGATATTTCCGACAGAACGATCGTAAACGACGTACGAGCAGGATTCTCGAGCCAGAGCCGATACCACACGCTAGCGCAGCAACCCCGCCGGAAAAATACCGAAACCCATATTGTTAATCAGGCAAAAATTTCCGCGGTTACGTTGGCACGAACGAAGAGAAGAGGAGCTTTGGACAAGTGCCAATCTAGCATCAAGGCGTATAGCCGCAGCCAAGAGCTGCCACGGACGAATTGGTACATGATGCTTTCACAGGTCGGGTCGACGAAATCGCGCGTTTTTTTCTCTTTCTTTCCTTTTCTTTCATTTTTCTTCTTTTTTTCTTTTATTCCTTCCGGATCGTTCTCTCTTGAAATGCAGACGTGTGCGAATTCTGTTACGTTTCTCGCGTTATCCCCGCGCGATAAACGAAATAAAAGAAGAAGGAGGGAAAGAGAGTCCTTTGAATATAGGGCAAGGAATTCTTCAAACACTCGACGAAAGTTGAAATCTTGGAAACTACCGATTCGAGTGAACAAACAGCCTACGTAACTGGAATTGGTATGATAATATAAGACGGAGATACGTTGATTCTGTTCGACTAAGTAGACTAGGATGGACGTCAACTAAAATTCCACTAAAGTTTTGCAGATTTTTATGAACAGAAAGCAGCTAAATGAATGAAAATCAATTCCATTTTGTATGTATCTTTCAGATTTCTGCGTGTTCCGCGCGTCTTTCCTCAAATTTTTCCCCGCGAACGCGCGTTACTGCTTGTAACATATATATTATACTTTCTCTCTCGCATTTCGTTCGAACGTTGTCCCTCTCGACAACGGGATTTCGATTAAAACGGCGAGCGTGGCAACCGTCGGCGCAGGCAACAGAGCCAGGCATGCAACAACGTTGCTGTCGCGATTTTCCGTGTTCGATTAGCAAATTCTCTCGTGCTCGAAAGGCGAAGCCCGGAGCCTCCTATATACCCTATCTCTGTATGCATCATCCGTTAGAAACCCGCGACGCGACGAGGTGAAAAGAGAATAGGATAAAACGAAACGGTAGGGAGGGGAGCGGCGATGGCCGCGAAGGCGAACGAAGGAGATCGTGGAGCCCTTCGGGAAGAAAGTGAAATACGTTACGATCTGTCTTGAGCCTCTCTTCCGCGGACGATACGTCGTGACTGCTCTCAATAATAGGACTCTCTTCGTGGCGCGGCAGCGGGTGGAATATAATACCCAGCGAGCGAGGGAAACCGTAGGGATCATCGAAGAACGAGGAACAGCGCTCGGCAAGAGGCACCGGAGAAAGAAGGAGACGAGAGAGTGGCCGGAGATGAGACGAAGCTTTCCTCTGGGTACCGTTATTTCGCCAAGGTTCTTATTTACCTTTCTTTCGTTCGGGCCCGCGCGCTCTTCCTTCTCTCCACACATCGTATATTTTCGGGGCGGAGGGCTCGATACCGACCGAACCGCTTCGTGATCCACTGATCAAGCTCGCGACCAGCCGTGGAAGCCTGGCCTTCCGACGACTCACGGTGGATGGAACGAGGATGCTCTCCTCGCGACCAGCCTAACATACATACCTGCCCTTCCAACAATCTCGCCTTACAACGTAACTTAATGAAACTACTTGGGGAAAATTGTCGAGCTGACCCGAGATGTATAATGGCACGCACGGTGGCTCGCCGAAGCATTTTAACGATTTACGTGACCAAAGAAACAGATTCCAAACAGCGATTTGCTTCGTTCGTGAAATATTGTACCATGTTATTTAGGATGCTTCTCATGCGTGTTTTGTCCGTTCTGTGCACAAATGTCCACAATCTACTCGTCATGATACGAATATCGTGTTTTAGTTTTTTTTTTTTTTTTTATAAACCGTTTTGTATTCTCGTTGAAATGTGAGTTTTGTGCATCTGTATGCAAGAAAATTTAGGTAATCGCGATTTTTCTGCAAAAATCGCAGAGTTAAAAAATTAACTTGTATCTTTGATCTGCAATAATATTTCACACGACGTTTCCTTCCTCATTTTTATCCATACACTTGTCATCGATATTCCTACAGTTCAGAAAGATTTCGACACACTCCAACACACTCTGTACAATTGTCCTTACGATCAGGTATAAGGAACTTTTGCCCGAGCCAACGGAATGTCTCACGAAACGATACTTTTCTGTGCAGATTTCTTTCTCCCGTTTTCTGTTTCTCTCGTCCTTCTCTCGTCTTTGATCGTAGCTAACAAGTTTCTGACTCGACAGTTTACCGTATCAGTCTACACAGCTAACAACGACAACCTAACTCATGATTCTTGTTTCCTGTCTTACTTCGACTATCATCGACCATGCAACGCTCTCCACCTTTCGTCCCCGGGCGAATTTATGTAATTCTGGAAACGGTGTCTCGTTACGTTGGCGCGTGTAGGAAAACCGACACGAAGGCGACGTTGCGGCCACACCGTCGGCCGATAGTTTCGGGCCAATTCGACGTGTGGACATTGCTCGATAAATAGTCAGTGTATCGCCGTGACACGCGAAGCGCGTAAACAACCTTGCCGCGTCAGAGCCACGAGCACGTGAAAATGATCGTCGCCTCGCCGCCGTAAAGTACGAAACGTACGTTGATGCAAGATCCCCTGTGTCAAGATTAATAATGGCGACGATTGGACTTCGAGAACGTAAACGACGGCTTGTGTGCGGATGCTGTCGCGCACGTTTGCGGTCCGGAGGCGATGGCCACGCCTAACCGAAGCTGAGAGCTTTGATGCCAAAGATATTCCCCGGCAAAGTGGCCTCAACTCCACGTAGACTGATTTCTGTATTTCACAGAGAGTGGTCAGAGGTATAAAATTCGACGGAGAGACCCGAAAATGGAGATTAACATCGGTGAAATTTTGTTCAGAGAATATTGTAAAGAAATTGTTAAATCGCGCGTTATTCGTGACGACAGAGGGGATATCCCGAGATAAAGTGGCTTTAATTTTACATAGGCATGGCGTTTAAAATACATTTCAGTCAGAAATTTACAGGTGACGAATTTCTATTTTATCGAATGAAGAATATCTAAAAATCATGTCTCTCAATTTTTCTCAAAGACGTTGAAACGTCATTCCTTTCGTAATTACGTTTCATTATTCAAGCCAGCTACGATACCACGTACAATTTCATTGTTATTAAATGAAGGTTTATCGAAGTGGAAATACTCTGTTACGTCTCAGAGCGATGCAACTCTCAATTATACGTTTCCGTTTTTTAACTAATGGCGACTGTCCGTTCGTTCTTTGATCACATGCTTTCTTAAACGACGAAGCTGCACTTTTGCTACTCTCGAGTTCCTTCATTATCTCTCGCTAACTGTTGTAATTAGCATTGCACGTTTCCGTCTTACTGTCGTTAGACTGTCACGCGCTATATAAACATGTGGATAATTGACTATTCTAATTGTGAGGTATTTAGATAACGGGATAATCGAGTAAAGAAGACTCAACCGTACCATCCTCGCAATAATTAATATTTAGATCCAGCAACTTATTATTACAATTTATTTCCTCCTTTCGCTGATACGTTCGAGCAACTTTATTTGCATTAAAACACTTTCCTGGAATTACATCATTATCGTTTCTTTGAATATTTTCCCGAAGAACGAAGACTAAATTCGAAGCGTTATATATATATATATATTTGTAAATTTTCTACCACAACTTTTTCCATTGACAGAAGTCTCGATAAGTGTATTGAAAATTTAATTCTCAGATAGATTATAGAAAACTACAGAATTTGTCAGATTACTAAAACATAGCACAAATCCCAAAATCAAGCGATTCAATTCTAAATACAAAATTATAACTCCCAACGGCACCAAGTCGAGAGTTGAAACGAAGATCTCGACGACGTGAAACGCCATAGTTCGAGGCAGTTGTTCGACAGTTCAGTCCGCGAATCTCTGGACACCGAGATGTCTCTTTTCGCGAGGGAAACGGTTCAAGGTTCACCGCTGCGTGTTATACCGAATTCGGTGCACGAGCGCTGGGCGGGGCGGGGTCGTAGATTCGACGAGTAACTAGCGCGCAGCTGGCGAGCCTTGCAAATTCACGATATTCGCGAATCGACGGAAGTTACCACGTATGTTCGGAAGGGAGACTGGTTTAGGGGCACTTTGAACCAATGCCGCGGCTCTTGCCAAGCTTCAGAATCCCGGCTTCCTCCATCCCATTCGGTTCACGGTTGAGGTTATTTCGAAATGGGGAAATTATTTCCCTCGGCGGGGAATACGCAAGGAACCCTCCCTTGACAGGAGGAGCGTATCCGTAGCTGATCTCGATGCCGCGTATTTCCGGTATATTTTAAATATACCGCGTGATCGGACCGAGACGATACCAGAGCGGTTTCCAAACTTTCCGCTACAAAGTAGCCGGCTGGCTGCTTTACGCAATTGCTCCGACAAGTCGACATATATCGGGGTTAACGTCGCTCGTGAATACCGATAATAACAATAATAATGATAATAATAATAATAATTCTGTGACTTTGTTATTTAGCGATTCGTTGCTCTTCTCGTGATATGTTTCAGTTGGGTGTGGCTCACGCAGGCTCGATGAGCAACGTCGAAAGAAAGATTCTTTTATTTATCAAGTACCACAGTTTATCATACTTTCAAATTTTCCATCGATACATAAAAAATGCTAGTATTTACTCATGAACCTTTGATTGAGTCTTCAAATTATCTTCCTCTATCATTGTTCGCAATCAATGAATGCTCATAATTAACGCGAAATGAAGAAGCGATAAACTCGTTATCCAAGAAGATCCTCAAGCGTCCTCCAACAAGGTAAAGCCAAACCCAATCCTTTTTCCCCGTCCGCGATAACGTTGTCGATTACTGAAATTTTACCGCGAAGCAAAGTTGACGGGTTGTACGTCTCAATTACACAACACGTTACTCCCGATGTAATTACCGAGGGGTGGGAAGGTGCGGGGACTACATTCGCAGAGAGAGAGAGAGAGAGAGAGAGAGAGAGGTACGAGAATGGAAGCGATGCGATAACGGTAATAGGAAGGTTAGGATGGAAAATCTAATTTTAAAGATGCTTGGCTGATGCGGCTCGGCACTTTAACAGACACTGCCTGTATGTCCCGGTAATATAATAATATTAAATTACGTCTCGACGCTTTGTACGCTTTAGGAGTTGCGCTAATATCAGAGTGATTAACGTGCGTGCCGTACCCTAATATGATGTACGAAATTCCGGCGGGTATCCAGAGCATAAAATTCCGTAAGACGTATCAGAATCCTGAATCGTTTAACCCGATGTCCCGGTTTCTTTCTGTTGGTGGTCGCGCGAGAATGTCGCGAAGAATGCGGAGAGCATTCTAACGCCGCTGGAAACGGATAGAAATCCGCTCGAGTCTTATATTTTTTTCAAGTTCGCGAACAATTTCATTTTCTTTAGATACACGGAGCAAATATTCCTCCAGTTTACTGTCGTTCGACGTTTTTCTCATCTCAATGTTTTCTTCTCGGATCCTCCTCATTTACTTGCTAATTTATTACGAGCAACTTCAAACTGTTATGCACAGACGATATACTGCGGACACTTATACGTTCTTGAGTAGTGTAATATTTGTTCGAATTTATGGAGCGAAGCGTCTCCAACGTGAAATAAAATTGTTCATAACTTGGCTCAATAGAGTCAATTCTATAAATAATTCCACGCGCTATTTCGTAACATCCTCACAGAGGTTGTGTTTCTCATGTTTAGGTGTACGCGGCCGAGATTATCGTTGCTCGTTACTCGACTTTCTCGATGTTCGCGGAGAACGGAGCCATCGTCTGTTAAACCTCTTTCATCCAAGGCTGAAAGCATAAATTTCACTTTACCCAGGAATTCCTGATTTCGTCCCACGATCTTCGCGGATAGTAGTATCGCGTCTGATTAATGTCTCGGTTGATGGACGTTTTACGAGATGTCGGTCGTCCGGTCGGAAATCGATCGATTCCCCTGTGGACGAACATTAGCAAAATAAAATCAGCTTTGAACGGCGGATCGATAATTTTCGATTGGAATTATCAACCATGCTCGCGTGTTTCTCGATAGAATTTTCATCGCGCCAACATTACGCGTGTGATCTAACAAGTTCATTGCCCGATCAAAGAGTGAAATTGTCAAAAAGTGAACAGATCGGTCGACTGTAAATAACTTGTAAAATATTATTCGCGTTTTGTTGGCTGTTCGATTTTCGCCTGAACGACGATATCACAACGTTTCGTGGCTCGCCCGTTTCAAATGAAGAAACGAGCGTGAGAGCGAGAACGAGTAATGTGGCGACGCGCGCCATCCATGGTAAAAGGGAGGAGAGGAGAAGAGGGAAAGGAAGGGAGGGATGGAGCGCGATACGTCCGCGTTACTGGGTAATCTACTTTCAGACTGAAATATAGAACATAAATTTCAGGCGGTATCAAAGACCGGGTGCGAAAATTTAACGCGCCGATAAATTAGCATACTAACGAGGCACCGTAGAAAAGTAGAGGGAGGAAAGAGAAACGAGCCGTGTCCAACCCTTTGCCTATCTGGTGGCGGCCGGGTCGCTGGCTGCTGGAGCCACCAGCTTTTCCACCAGCGATAGTAATCAAGCAAAATATTGTAGCAACGGCCGGCGGGCACTTCTGTCGAGGTTCTTGACTCTTCTCCTAAGAGTAACCCAGGTCCGTTGTATTGGTACCCTCGCGAGATTATCGGACCTCCCTTCTCTCTTTCTCCCTTCCCAACTTATCTCCTGGTATCCGTCTCCCGTTTTCTTCTTCCGCTTTTTCCATCTGCCTCGCTCTCTTTGTCGTTTACTCTTTCTATACTTTGATCATGAATAAGTCCGATGCCTTCGTTACTTATGAGAGTAGCCAAGTCCAAGAGGCCGGGGCCACGGACAAAGGTAAATGAGACGAAAGAGAGCAGATCGAAGAGCGAGATTAAGATTGAAAAAAGAAAAAAAAAAAAAGAAAGAAGCAAGTAGGGGTCAAGAGGCAGGGAGAACGAGTTTAACGAAGGAAAGGGTAGAAACGGGTGGAAAGAGGACGCGAACGCAGAAGAAGAAGGTTACGGTTGGTTATCCGATTCTATGCCGCCGCGCTAAGCGGAGTACGGGCGAACTCATGGGCTAAAAGTTAGCAGAAACTTCCTAATGTATGTAGGAGAGTCGTACCGGTCGGTGGCTTGCATCCATTCTACGGCCGGACGGTCCAGGTCGTGACCTGCCAACTCTCTCTTCCTTCCTATCCTTCCTCGCTCGCTCGCTTCGGATTCTCCCTTGCATCTCAACGTCTCTTCCCGTGCCCTTTATCCATTTCCTCCTCACTTCGCTTCGTTTTAGCATCGATAAGCGCGTCCGACCGTACATACGTACATGCCCAATTGCCAACTTCCTAACCTTCTTTTCCTACGTTACTTCGATATAGCGTAACACGTCGTTCCAACGACATCCACTTACTAGAAATGACTGATTTAATCTTTGTCGAGACTTGATTCATCAGCAGCAAGTCATAAGGTATAAGTTGTCGATATTTATAGATATTCTTGCACAAAAATACTGCACCAAGTCATTAGAAGATCCAAACTTTCTGTTTATATTATTATTATGTATCTCGCGACACAGTAATTAAAATCGGTCAGGGATCACGAGAGGCTTCCTCGAGTCGCTGGCTTAAAAGAAAAAACCCAGTCGGTTGGCAGAGATACAATTTAAGCATTAAAGAGACAAGAGAAGTATCAGAGGTGGTTTTCTTCTACTTGGCGACATCTTTCTATCGATCTGAGTTCAGTCAAAGGCTAGGCTCTAGCCTCCGCTAATTAGCTAATAACGAACTAGCGAGCTACATCCTATTTGGTGCTTGTTCATCTTTCCTCTTGCCTTCGAGAAAAATATGTGACAGCGCGGAGTACACGAGGAAAGCGACCCTCGTGATCTTGGCTATCAAGTCCTGAATAATAAAAGGCCCGTTACTTGCTACGTGTTACGAGTCCTTCTGGTGATTTATACATGTGGGTATTCACGGTGTGTCTAATATTCTCGGTGACTTGCGGACAAGACACGTATGATAATACCAAACGATTAGATTGTTTGACAAGCAAGTGTTACAAGGCAGCGTAGGTCGTGACATGCAATCTTTGCTTCTGGTTTCTGCCGACTTGCTCGGGCTCTCCTCTGCGCTCCTCCGCGTTTCCTCGTGCGCTGTTATCTACGCTATAGCGCTTCTCCCGAGCGATCACGAGCGTGTGCCCGATCTTAGTTCCGTTGAAAAATTCTTTCGAGGGAGATCGAGGATACGCGAGAGGAGGAATTAATTTTATTCGTCCGATGGAGTAATCGTAGAGCAATATCTAAAAGTTATTACGAAGATGATCGTCACTTCTCGACGCGATCGAAGAGAATAACACGATTAATATATTGTATCAGAAGTTTAAGCAGACATTATGTATAAAATACGTTATAAATAATAAAAGGGGGCAATTAGAATACACTTCAAACTAACGAACGACTGAGAATTTTGAAACATGGTGAATAATTTTCAACTCGAGGAGTTTAAACACGCACAGTATTCAAAATAGATAGAAAAAGCATCTGGAGTTTGTATCCCATTTCGTTTAAATCTTATTTGCGATTTATCCGGTTGATTAAAGACGACGGTACCACGGATGGAGCGTAGAAAAAGAATAATAAGAGAAAGAGACGAGGAACCTCTTAGCGGTTTACTTTTATTTCCATTCTTGGTATGCAAGGATTTTCCCCCTAAGAAATCTAGTTAGGAAAGAAAAATTCGAACTTGAGGGAAAATTCTCGGGCTTCACGGTTCTACGATTCTTTTATTTGTTTTCTTTGTAACAGCCCCATTTCGAACTCACGATTTTAAATCATCATCCGGGTGCAGAACTTTATTACAATTCTCGCTATTTTCGCTTTTTCTCCACCTTCTTCATTCTTCTTTTTTTTTTTTTTTTTATCTCTTCAAATAAAACCTTCCACTCTGCGCGTAATTATCAACGTAATCATCAACATACCCCGACTTTTATAACGGCGAAATTCTCTTCTTCCCCAGGCCCTCCTTTTTTTTAAACAATGCTCGTTGTTTGAAAAAGTACGGAACATTGAAAGAATTCTGCTAGCTGTAAAAAAAATTCCTAACGAATCTCGCGATGAATGAGAGAGCCTTTTGTTCCCGTGTGTAATAACGTTGCCATGAAACATGCGCGCGCGCGCGCGATGTGCAAACTTGCGCAATTAAATTTAACAAAGTTGTAAAAATACCAGGCTTCGATGAAATTATCATTAGCGTTAAACTGATAAAAAAAAACAGAAAAAAAGAAACAGAAAAAAGTAAATCACGTTCCATAAATGCACTCCGTTAAAGCGTTCTGGCGATTTCTATGCATTAATTATTCAACGCGAGTTTCCATAAAGTTTCAAACGCATCCTCTATCGACACGCGCAATAATTAATACGTACAAGAACGTGAAACTAATCTCGCGCGTGGAAAAAGCAATTGTCGACTCGATCTAAAAACCTTTCACTTAATGAATACGGCATCCTGTCTCGTTGAAAATAATCAAAAGCAAGTTTCTGTTCACGACATTGTATCAACGTCGTCCAGTAAAAAGCATTTCCCTTGCGGACTCATTAATAAATTTATGCACGCTATGCCATAGAATTTTTTTCCCTCTCTCTCTCTCTCTCTCTCTCTCTCTCTCTCTCTCTCTCCTTTTTTCCCCGCCTCCCCATTTTACACGGTGAACGGCGTAAAAACTGCATAGTTGGCCGCTGGTCGCGAGACGCAAATGCGTTTTCAAAAGGTCTCAATTGCCCGGCACAGACTTTGTGACATTCGTCGGACACGCGCGTGTAAAAACCAAATTCATACATAAATATTTCCCATCTGCCGCGGTGTTTTTTTCTTTCTTTTTTCCTTTTTTTTTTCGTCCGCCGCGCGGAGGAAAGAGGGACAAAGGCGAGAAGTGAAACGACGACGAACTTTCCGCAGCCTTTATCCCCGTTTTCTTGCCCGGGCACTCGGCACCGGGCAAAAACTTGCACCGACTGGTACGTGTACTTCTGCTAAACATGAAAATATCTGGCCAGTTACATGCCGCTACAACAAATCGAAAAAATTCTTACGTGTTTTCGAGTGAGAGGCACCGCGTGTATCTCTGCCTCGATCCGTTCGTCTCTAAACGTCGTCGAACTAAACGCACATCGCTTACCTGCAACAAAAAAAAGGAAACGTACAATTTAGCATATTTTTTTTCTCCTAAGGAACTAGCATAATTGAGGCTCTCCTGTTCTTTTCAGCACGCATTCAGCTTGCTTCAGAAGGAGAAGACGAACTTCTACAACTTTCCTTCCTTCAACTGAAAGATGATTTTTCACAGAGCGTCAAGTCTGATGCTTTCGCGATCGCGCTCTACGGAAATGCGAGATTTCTAAACTGTATTTCGCAGTGCCCGAGGAAGTGAAGAATGATTACGAACGAACGAAGAACGAATGGCAATAATAACTGAAAATTTAAGAAACAGAAACGATTGAAATTGATTTGGAACGAAAGAGTCCGAGGTGAATTTCGATAAAATTCGCGATTTTCAATTTCAACGTTAAACGGGGCATAATCTGTCTTGCAAAGGCAGTACTGCAAAAAAAAAAAAAAGAAAAAAGAGAAAAAAGGAAGAAGGAGAAAAAAGTATTTGAAACTACAGGTAGTGCGAGATAGTTGAATCCTTTCTTTTTTTTTTCAGGCAATTATTTCATGCGCCGAGTAACACGAACCGTGGTAACGAACTCGCTAACTCGATAAATATATTATTAAATTTTTTAAAGCGGATTCGCAACTTTCCTCCGCGATTCTTCGAGTTTATTTCTAAATGCGCCGTGGCACCACCGTGCTCGAGGAACTCGTAATCGAATTTCTGCCAGGTGAAACACAGAGCCGGGCGTCGTCTGAAAACTGCGAGAGCGTAAACAAAATACTTTGCAAGTAACGCGATAAATAGAGGGTGAGGAGGAGAGAAGGGAACGCCCGGAGAGTTAAATGAACCGACTTGGGAAAGGTGCGAGGGAAGACAAATATAGCAGACAAACGTGAAAAAGGCTTGAAGCCGTCTCTGTTTGCCATGTGAAAAATCAACACAAATTGAAATCACCAGGCGACCTCTGTTGACTGGAGAAAATCGACTTTATCCGCCTTGAGCTACCAGATTTTTCCAGCGTCAATCACGTTTCCCGGATTGGCCATTCGATGAGAGAGAAAGCGAGTCGACGACGCGAGAAAGGCTTGAGGGAACGTCATACGAACGTCACACGATGAAACTAGCATAATGTTCTTGCGTAGAATAAAGAGAGGGAAACAAAAAGAAAACAGAAAAAGGAAAGAAATTAATTTCCTGCAGGCGGGAATAGAAATAAAACTGTTTCGCGGATGTTTCGAAAAAAGAAGTCAGACGTAAATTTAATTCAATGCTCTTGATGAAATCTCGCTGACGAGTATTATTAAGATTGCATGCAATGTTCACACGACGAAGTGTACCAAACGCAAGTAATTAAATTCTTTTGTAATTTGAAGATGGAATTTTTTTCGTTGAGGGGTAATTAAATTCTTCTGTAATTTCGACCATTTAGAACGCGATTCGCCGGGGCCTCAGTTTATATCATGGAAAATCGCTCGTGTTTTAATTAATGAGATGGGAAGCTGATTCAACAATAAGTTAGAGAGCTTGAGTTACAGTAGTTACACTTTATTATTAAGATCTCCCCTAAAAATATATATTTTGCGAAAGTTCCGCTTAATTAAATTCCGAGCGACTTTTCCGTCTCAGCGATCAAATTTTTGCTCTCACTTCGAGACGTTACGTGTCCGAATCGTTTCCAGATTGGACTCCAAAAAACTAAATAACCCAGGAAATTGTATTAGACGATAAACTCGATACGTTCGAGTAGGCTTGAGATCTTTTTCGTACAAAACACATAACGTCCTTCTTTCGAGCGAACTATCGACAAGAAAGTATCGACTAACTTACAGATTCCAGTCAGTGTTCCTATCAGAAGAAACGATTTCATTTACAATCGTTCTGTTTTTATTAAAGGCAACCCGCCAGGCGTTGAGTTCCCGTGCTCGCTCATTACTCGCCTGGCGTGACGTAACCTTGACTGAAGATTGAAAATCTCGAATCGAGACTCTAATTGACTCTGCTCAGCGAAGAGGAAACGGAGAACTCGAGGGGGAAACCTCGCTGGGTTTCAGGAATTGCTACCGGATGACGAAGCAAGCTTCTCCCCCTTTCCCTAAATCAATAACCCTCCCTCCATCCTCGCCGAGAAGATCCCGGCCAGATTACGTTTAACTTACGTCGGTGATACGCGTGGCGTGTACATCGTTCTCATTGCACCGCTGCTTCAATTAGAATTTGTTCTGTGTCGCCGTCCCCGCGCGATCCTGAATTATTCATGGATCAACATCGAAAAGCGATACATAGAGGAAGTCGCGGTGCACAGGGGAGGGGGACGGAATAAAAATCAACCGAATATAAGGATGAATATTTGCTAAGCAACCCCTCGTTTCCATTTGGCACAGACTGACGGAATCCAGTCGAGGCGTTTAACGATAAATTTCCTTTCGAATTTGTCAGACTTTCGAGACGTTTCTCCGTCCTCTGTTTCCAGAAGGGTTGCGTTATAAAATTTCACGTTTAAAATTGTTTCTCCGCCTCGTTTCCAAGAGTTTTCATCCTAAAACGAATGTATTTGACAACTGCCACGATTTTCAACATTTTTCCTATTGCTCTACGATGATTTTAGAAAAGACAGGATGAAACTGTCGAAAAAAAAAAACTACGAGAAGAATTATCACGGAAGAAAGATCTGTTAAACGAATCGTATCTAACGTAACAGTTCCTAATCGTTCGAAGAACGCCTCTCCAACAAGCGAGCAAAAGCAAAGAACAAAAACCATGCAGAACTCAAATTCTGTTTAACCCATTGCGCTGGTAACTGGTTCGCGGACCATAACGAGTGACCGAACCGTATACAATAATTCGTCGCTTTCTTTGTCTTTTGAACTCGTCGGTACGACATCACTGGATAGACATTATTAAAAAGCAATAAATTTATCATTTATTTTACCTGGGTTACATTTAAATATACTTACAAACTGAGAAAATATTGCAATTTGAGGCAAAAAATTGTCGACGTGCGTGGCACGTCATTCCAGCGCAAGAGGTTAATCGCACGCAATCTGACGTTAAGAAACTGCAATCACTCCGAGATAGATTGGTCCGAGTAAGCGCGCTATTCTTACCCTCTGTCTACCGCAACTTCGTGCATAAATAACCCTTGCATCCAACCCACAGTACCACCTTCGAACTTTCCTTTAAATTTTCCCCTCGGACGCAATGTATCCGCTCGATCTCTTCGTTTCTTTGTCCCAATCCGCTGGATAAAGAAACTCAACGAGCAAACAGAACGAGCGTTATCAGTCGCGACGGCAACTCGGCGAAGATTCATCAGTGTTGACTGTTAGCCGAGAAAGAGAGAGAGAGAGAGAGAGAGAGAGAGAGAGAGAGAGAGAGAGAGAGAGAGAGAGGGAGAGGGAGCGGTATCGGCTGGAGGGTAGTGCCGTGACAGGTACAAATGACAACTTAGTAACGAGGCGGAAGCGAACAATATCGTTTAACGTTGGCCGGTGTTTTCATCGGGGACGATCTGTAGCAGGGTCAGACGAGTGGGAGGGGGGGAGGGGATCGCGTGGCCGGTAATTAAAAGAGGCAGCGGGAGGTTCCCAGACGGTCCTGGGGCATATTGATGGAGGAATTTCCCAGCGTGTAAAGCTGCCACGACTTCGGCGGCTATCCTCTCCCTTCGATTTCTAATCTGACCGGCGTAATGTCGTCCGTAATTAATACAAGTTGTAATCCCTAGCAGCATTCCGGTTTTGCGCCGGACAAGATATTAGTTGTGCGGCGTAGTTGCGCCGCCACCAGGCGAACCCGGCTGCACCGTAGATAGAGATCGGCATTAGAGAGGCAGACCTAGACCTCACCCGGCTCTATCTTACTCGTTCCGTGTTCCAAGCGCTGGCTCCTGCCTCCCCCTCCGCCCTCTTCGTTTCCTGTTACAGTTAATGGAAATTCAACAGCGGCCGCCGCTTCCTAGTTCGCTCGCTGGTTTTCCCATTCAGCTGTTCAACTGTTTTCGATGTTTTTCTCCGCCGCAAGAACCGCCGCCGCCGGAGAAACGTTGACATCTTGTTCCGAAAGGCCCCGACTTTGATTCCCCATAGACGATGTAGACGCGATCCGGTTACCGTTCGTCCAAACGTGGGCGGATGGGAAGAAAAAGGACTGATTCAAGAATGATACGAAACACGGTTTTTGGCTGGCTTTGAAACGTGAACTTTGAACGTCTTTCTTACGTATAATTTCTTTTCTCATCTTTCGAATAAGATAGTTTGTTCGTCTTCGTGAGGAATGAATTGCAATCGATCAGAATTGAATCATCCCGTCGCCCGTTAATTTTTAACTAATTGGTTTTTGGTCGAGGAATAATTAGACCGATTGTGAAACGTGTATATATATATATATATATATATAGTGAGATCCGGTGTGAAAATGTTTGGTATTTACGCATCGTGAACTCGTCAATAACTAAAGTTCACTCCCCACAGGCTGGTTAATAAATGCGCGCAATAATTTATCCCGCTGGACGGATCGATCGTTGATAAAGCTTCGAAAAAATTATACCGCTATTATATTCGCGCTCTGACGCAGCGGGGCGAAATCCCGAATAAACGCGCGCATAAATACAAACCGACGGAGAGCGTAGGATATAAATATAACTATAAACCAAATATCATTTAAAACGCAACGGAACCGTGTGTCGTCGTATAAAATCATTTGTCACGCGCTCGCCCCTCCACGAAAATTCTCTACGTTTAGCGCGAAACGCTAACTCGAAAGTCGAACAACGCGCGAAAAATTGGCGACGTTGTCTCGTCCTCGAAATAAATTTCGAACAGCCCGGAATAATACACCTGGAACAGATTCTATCTAACGTGGCGAAATTCCACTCGCCGAGATCCGGTATTTCCGCCGTGGAACATGGTTCTTCGTCGATGCACGCGTGTAATTTGGAGCAAGATGAGCAAGGCGGCTTCGAAATTTCTATCAAAACACGGGACACGCGTGTGTGCGTGCGCGCGGCAGATTAAGTTAAGCGCAGGGATGACGCACGCGATGACATCGGCGGTGTTTTCCGTCTGAAATGCGCTTCCGGCCTACGTGCCTGACTATCCGCTAGTTAAGAAAGCTTTATGGAAATATTCGTAATTTTCTCACGTAGCCGAGCATACGTTGCTCGACATAACTAAATCTATTTCCATGCATGAATATGGATGGGCTTTGTTTATGATTCAGTAGAGCCGTTTTCTACTCGGGAGGGAGAGGGTGGCGGGATAATGGAATTGCTATTGGAATTGTTTTGTTTTGTTTTGTTTCGTTTTGTTTTGTCGTTTTTTTTTTCTTTTTCTCTTTTTACGAAACGGTTATTTTCATCCCGTGGCATTTAGCGACGATTAAACGAAATATTCCGCGAAATATCTACCGATCAGTCTTCGTCAAGCACAGACGGCTCACCTATTTTCATAGCGTTGGAACGAAACCTCGACGCAATGATTAGACAAACTGTTATTGCACGCGAGTGAGATGGACAATTCGTAATGAGGATATACGTACCTACCCGTGAACAGATTTCTTTTTAAGTAAAGTTTGCCTAGGAAAACCCCGGCAGTCTCGACGACACGGCACAACTTTGAATAAACAGAGGACGTACCGCCATAAGATCATCACTATTTTCATAGAAAATATCCTTCGTGCGGGAATGAAGGGTCGTATTTTTCAGATTCTCACAGTGTAGGTAGACCACGTTACAAGCGTTAATATCGTGTTTTATAAACTGTCAAATTTATCGCAGTCATCGTTCTTGAACACTGTTTGAAACAGGCACTTCAATTCCAGGAAATTTCAATTGACGAGTTTCGCAAAAATTCGGAATAAAAGCAAAACAGAAGAAAGCATAAGAAGTACGCTAATACCGATAATATCGTATATCTCGACAATAGGGAGAACATCTCCGCTGAAAAGCGAAAGGCAGTAATTTCGAATCACGGCAGTTGACCGCAAAAATGCAGTTAAACCACTGCGAAAAATGAAGATCACGACTCTCGTGGTATCCCTGTCGGCCGTTTAAACTCTCGTCAATCCCTAAAACGAAAATTCATTACATCTGCGGTGGCCGAGGAATGAAATTATGCCGATGGACAGATAAATACGAGGGGAACCGGCGTCGAACGCCGTAGGTCTAAAGAAATTGCCCCCGCCCCCCCTCCATCCCCTTCACCCTTAGGCTAAGGTCGATCACGCTGTGGTTTTACGCGTTAACGTTTGGCAGGGAGCATCATTTTTCTCGAGCGTGGCAACAATAGATTTCTCTTGGCAATTTTCTCGTGCCGAATTCGATACCACGATAATCTCGTTCGTGGTCAGCGATGGCGTTGCGCGCCCGGTTGCAAAAAGTATCCCGCATCCTCACCGGCCGAGAAGCCCGTACGATGCTTTTTGCCGGAAACTTTTCCCTTGCTAACCACATAGAATTCTTCGTCTAACAGGTACACGAAGAGAGTGAAAGAGAGAGAAAGAGAAAGAGACAGAAGTGGGGGAGGGGGGAGTTATCCAGCTTCAAGAAAGAAGTAGATTTGCCAAGTAACTTCTCCTTGATACGCGTGGAATTATCTAGGCTATCTTAGACGGACAGACGAAGACGAACAATGTTCGTAAAACTATCAACGACGTAGCAGTATGCTGCCAGTCACTTCGATTCTGGCTTTCCTCCCGCGAAAGAAAGATCCTTCCTCGTTCGTATCGTGACAATCGTTTTACTCGCCGATGGAAAAGGGTGTCGTGTTAGACGACGTTCAAAGGACGCGATCGCCGTTTCCGGTTGAGATTCAATTTCACACTGTCCGACCTGACAAGCAACATCGGTCCGCGTAATTTTTGGCGCGCAGTAGACTCCTTTACGCCGCTCGCTTGTCTCTTGTTCGACGATGTTGCGCGGAATTGCTGAAGTATAGTATAAACGTATATTTATCGGTAAACAATTCCGTGATTTAGAACAAATTTCCGTAAAGACAAATTTTTTAAATTTCGGTCTGCAGGCACAACTATGCAATAAAACACATCTTCGTGCAATTTCAAAGAATTCCAAAAACGATAAAAATTTCACGATCATGCACGGAATTCCTGAAAGATAGTTTGAACCAGAAACAAAGGTAGTTTCTTTTAAAATGTAAAAACAAACTTTTTTAATTTCTGACACACCTTCGGGAGTAATTCCAAAGGATTTACTTGAAGGAAACGATAAAAGTCCATTGGCCAATCTGTCCAATCGCCAAGATATTTCACTCGGAACGTGCATTTCAGTAATTTTCGACGTTCAACAACGTTCAAAGATAATCAACGTCAAAAACGCACGATCCAAGTGTTATGTGCAGGTAAAAACGCGCGGCAATCCAGTTTCCGATCAAAAATCACGGCAGCAATCTCGATGTCCGATTGAGCACGCCGCAGGAGGGCACCGTCGATCTGGTCCAGCGATCTATCTAATACTCTCTGAGCGTCGTCTGACATTCGCGGTTTTTCACCAGTCCCCGCCGCCGCCGCCTCTCTTGGATCTCTTTTTATCCTCGTAGCTGCTCCTCCGTAGCCGTGGTCTATCTGAGGCCGTGATCGGCGACTCGATGTTGTTGGAGGCTGGTGCCGCAAACGAGGAAGATGGAAAGGCGAAGGGAAGGTCGATAGATAAAAGGACGATGAAAGAAGAGAGAAGAAAGAAAAGAGCGACCGTGATAGAACACAGCAGAAGAAGAACTAGAAGGAGGAGGTGGAGGTGGAGGAGGAGGAGGAGGAGGAAGAGGAAGGGAAAATCCACGGCAAAATAGCGTGGCTGTTATGGCCGCGGCACGAACTGTCACCCGTTTCCGCGTGTTTCTTACTCGCCGCGTTCCACAACTCCTTTATCCTCGGTGGCGACACGGGCACCACTCGCTGTGTGTGCTCTTGCTGATGCGCCTCTCTCTTGCTACACACTCGCTGCTTTCTTCCTCCCTCCCCCTCCTTTTCTTCTACCGCCGCCCTCTCGCGTCCATCCCTTGTCCTTTCCTCCTTTTATCTCTCTATAGTCGTATGATGAACAACAATCGCAGGCATAGTCGCACGGAATACGCCGTGGAAGCGTGTCCCATTGATCTACGAGCCGTGTGCGCGCCTTCTCCCGACCACCGTCCGATACACTACACTCTTCGTGGCAAGCGGCCCCGAGCTGCCACGCTCACCTGCATACGTGGCCGCACACCGCGTGCACACGCTCCCCTGCGTGCAGCCGAGTACAGGAAGAAAGGCGAGATACTGAAAGCTGCGTGCCATAGCGCACGCATGTTGCGTCCACCTGCCTTATTACCGCGTCTCTGCATCTCCTCCCTCTCATATTCGTGCGGAACGCCAACGCGACTCCCCACGTATCACTTCGAGAGCGTCGTGACGCGAGCCTTTCTTCCCGGCGGTGTGTTTAACCCATCACGCGCCATATCACGGTGGTCCTTAGAAACGTTTCGATTACTTTGAAACTTTAGATGAGATCGTAGGAGGGAAATATTATACGGAAATTTGAAAACAATTCGCGTTGTTTAAAATCTGTGTCAATATCGATGTACGAAAACAGATTATTATAGATTACAGATCAAAAATCTAAAAATTGAGACTTTTCTAAATGCTGTCAGGTCGCGTTCACTAGAAACACGTCACACGTGCTTCGGCGAGGTAAGACGTTGGTAATTTCATTGACGAGGATCAGAGTGAACTATGGCACGTTGCGCCGAAAGCGATAGGAACGGGGAGTCGCGGTCCAAATACAGGCGTTAAAGCGAGGAGCGGGTGAAATCAGCTGAAACAACGAGAGGCACCGTGGAAATATTCTTGGAAATATTCTTTCACAGTTGAATGCCCGCCGCGCGCATCTTCCCCCACACACCGATAGAACAAAACTGATACCGCGTGCCGTGCAGCCAGGATTCAAACTAGCCCCAGAGGTTCCTCTATTATCCGGTAAACAGCCTTGTCGAAAGAATGGCTAACGGCTCGTGAGGCGACTGTTCGCCACCCCAACCTAGACCATAAGCATGGCCGACCGATTATTATCGCTTCGGTTATACTCTTCGAAGTGCAGTACGGTGCATCTTCGAAGACTATCGAAGGTAGCCGGAAGGTGAACTATCCCCGCCAGTCCGAGGAGGAGGAAAGAGAGAATCCCTTGGAATCCTTTCGTTTCTACTTCGGTACCGATTCGATCTCACACGGTTTCTATCTCCCAGCCTGTTTCACCGTTGCAACGCGCGACAAGAACTCGTTTCCCCGCCGCCGCTGCTGCTGCTCGTTGCTCGACTCGCCCCCTCGCCTCTTATCTGTCTCATTTTCCTCTCCAACAGTTCACGGCCATCCTCGGGTATCAGTGTGTCGGGTTCGTGAACCCGAGGCTCTCGAGCTTGCTCTCCTATCAAACCAAACGGAATGCGAACTAACACTGACCCGTTCGACTATCCCGTTTCCGACGTATCGACCCTCCTCCTCCTCCTCCTCCTCTTCCTTTTTACCGGGCACGGTAATTTGAAATCCATTCAAATTCATTTGCCAAGGGAATTACATCGGGAATTCGAAGGGTGGCGCGAGAGTGAAAAAGAGACGCGGAGTTTCTCATTTTTGCAGGGAAACAAATTTTTTTTTTTTTTTTTACTTCAATTCCTCCTTTTTAACTGCGACTTCCAATTTAGAATTCTATCGTGTTGACCAACATCGGAAATACAGTTATATTAATTTTCGTTTCCATTCGGCAGGCAACAAGAAGCAAAACGCGTCGCCCCGTCGTTTACTAACTCATTTCTCCGGCCATTTTTCTTTTTCTCTTTTTTTTCTTTTTTTGGGGGGGAGAGGGGAGCGCGCTTCATTTTGGAAATGAAAAAGTTAATTCGAAACATCCAGCGCCGGTGGAACGCGCGCGCAATAGGTTCGAACGACGGAATGAAATTTTTTTTTCAAAACTCCGAGACCGGCAGCCTTTATTAACTCGTGCGTGTGTGCGTGCGCGCGCCATCCGCGCGACATTTGACGCATGTTTTAACCGCGGTTCTGGCAACGGAAACATTAATTTTTGAAACGAATGTAAATACCAGTCGCAGTGAGACTCGATGCTCTCAGCTACGTATGTGCCCCAGCTATGTTTCTCGCGACAGTGTTAATTTCAACATCGACGAATTTTCAAATATTCGCGATGAACGGGCGAGTGAAGTACATTCTCGAAATTCGCGAGGAAAAATTCCGTTTCTCGAGTTACGAAGCTTCTATGGTAACGTTACGTAATTCAAAGTAATAGTCGACGATAAATATGACAATAGCCGCTAACTGGTATCCCGTGTTGATGGAAAAGGAACGAACGAACGAACGAACGAAACGAACAAAAGGTGTTGGCGCTTTTGAGACGGGGATTTCGAGGCAGAAGGCGGGAAGAAGGACGGCAAGGAGAAGGGCGGTTCTTCTTATTGAAAGAGGAAATAATACTCGGCTACAAGATAACCGCATTACCCCTCTGTTCCTTTGGATCCCTCTCGCTCGTCTCCGTCGATCGGCAATTCTCTCCCCTGCAGTGCCACGACACGCTGCAACCTACGACGACGAATACTAATTTGAAAGCGGAGACTACTAACCGCGCGCCACCACCCGAAGGGATTCCCGTCGTATCGAGTTCGATTGACAAATAAAATACGCGCGACGCAGGCCGACCGCTGGAGAGAGAGGAGTATCCTTTCGTTTTACGGAGACGCGTCCCTGTGCTCGAGTAACGCGATGCCGGCCACATTTCGCCGACGAAACGGTTATTGGCCCCCATTGGAGAATCTTTTCCCGTCGTCCGTATGACGTAAACTGATCTCGAATTATATCTGAACGCGTTCTTGTTAAGATTTTTCTTGCTTCTTACTTGGAGATCGTGTGTCGCGTGCTCGTCTCGTGTGTCAATCACCGATTTCGATTAAATTTGGCATAAACGTTAATAAAAAAGAAATTTGAAAAAAGATATTTGACCAGTATTTTTTTCTTCTTTTTTTTTTTCGTCGAGAAACTGTGGAACATTTTTTATAATTCTTTGACGATTTCTTAAATAAATGTTACTATATATTTCCTTGAATGTTTGTTCGTGAAAACTGTTTGTACGTTCACAACACAAATTGAAAAGTGAAATCTTGATTTTCGCACTACAGAAACATTCTTCAAATCTTTCTCGCTAGACGTGCAAACGCGCAACGTTCTGTACATTTTTCTATGTTACGTGCATTTTTACAACAGCCAGAGTGCGATTGTGTGATTATATCGTGTAAGTTGAAACTGACTGAAACGAAGTGCTGAACTATCTTCAAGTTCAAGTTTGAATCGCGGTTGACTCTCAAAGCAACGACAAATAAATTGCTCAGCAACGATACAAGGACGATAAAAAGGTAGAACAGAATGAACAAGGGGGAAAATCAAAATTTCATACGTACGAGCGCCGAATAATAAAATACAGACGTATGAATTAATCATGTCAAAATACGAACGTGATATTACAGAGAGTTAGGGAAAAAATTCTGGTATCATTAATGATACATTATTAAAGCAGGGAAGAATTATGGAAATAATGAAATTCCACAAAGGAGCGGAATAAAATATTCGGAAAATGACGGCGGGCAACGTCGATGGAGCTTCGAACAAAACGTGACGTTGATCGTGTTTCGCGACGTAACGCGAAGTCGTTATAATCCCGACTGCGCGAGATCCTTTGCCATTTTTGCCTAAGTTGGAAGGAAATATGCACGCTACGGGACTTTTTCCGCGACGGGCTTGTTATTTCTTCGATTTTCTCTCACAACGGTACAACGCCGGATCATTCGGAACGCTCGCGGAGAAATATACGACATCGAGGATTTTCTATTCCCTCCGAATGAGTGTTATCGGATTCGCTGCCGTGAAATAGAAAACTAATGGGATTTGCATTGAACGCGGGTGATGTAAAGTGTGGTCAAGAATAAAACTGAAAGTGCAATGTAATAAGAGGAACGGCACAATGGAAAATTGATTCCTTTCAGCGGTGGATTTATTGCGTTACTTCTATCGGTTCTTTATTAGAGCGAAGGCAGGCTGAAGCGTTTCAATGGACGTGGCCAATGTTGTACAACGAAATAACATTAAGCTCAACGAGTACTCTTGACACGATTCGAAAGTATAAAGACGCGGCGGGGCTGACAAAGTGAGAAATATTTTACAACTTTACAAACTAAAAGAAAAAAAATTTTTAATGGCGAACCTTCTGAGCTTCGAACATCGACGAAAAGTTGGATGGAATGAAAACTGTGGAAATGATTAAATGAAAGAGCAACCTGTTATTCTGCCGCTCGATCACAATGACATTTCCGATAATAAAAAAATAAAAGGCGGGAAAAGGACGTTTAGACGTGTCGGTAATTTTTTTAAACGGAACTAATATGTGGAATTGACAATCTGCAGGAAGATCGGTCATACACTGGGTTGGTTAACTGCAGCACGCGGTGAACTCAGCGGACCCGCAAAATTCATTTTCATGAACACGAAGCTTTATACAAAATACGTGTATTTCACTTTTTTGATTTATCGCCAGGCTAGGAATCAACCACGGTGCAGTTGCAACATTCATGCCGTCCCAATCTGTACACACCGTCGCGGAAAGTTCTCTCTACGCGAATGAAAAATTAAATATTTCGACGCACGTGGAAGTGTAAAGAACCATTTATTAAATGGACCGTAACCTTAATCTTAATTCATATAAAATTTGAACTGGAATAAAAATCCACTTGTTCCGCAACTAATAAAAGTAGAATTGAAACGACATTCGTTTGATACCCAATGAAGAATTCCATTTTAATTCAAAAATATAAATTTGCGGAAAAAAAAACTAGCAAACCCTAATTTATAAAATATCCGAATATATCCCGAATGAATCTGATCTTAACAGAAAAACAATACGATATAAAATTCATTGACGAAACTCGGTAATGTTGGAGCAATTTCCCAACTTATGGATACTCAAACGGAGAATCAATTTACGCGAATGTTTCGTTCTGAGCTTGGTAATAATGCAAATGGGAGACGTGGCTCGGCAATTATACGCGTGCGAGTTGGCCAAGGAGAGGAACAAGGGTCCGTTCTAACATGCGAAATGATCATCTTCCAAGGATATCATGACGGAATTATACTTTCCGGCCGGTGTAACACCACCACGCTGGCAGGATCGTCGAGCCGTTTCACGTGGCAAGAGGTCAGGGGGCAACGATTTTGCCTGCGCGTTGCACCGCCGTGTATTATCGCGCTGCTATCGCGCGCATCCTCTTGATAAACGGGACTAGTGAATTCAGTCGCTACTAAGAAGCCGGGCCCCTACCAGTTTTCCACGTGTCCCTGTAATCTTCTTATTCTCGTTGCTACCTCCTCTTTATTCTCTTCGCTTTTACGCGAAAGCTTGCTACCGCGCGCGAATTGTCACTCAACGAAAATGACGAAAACGGAGGAATCGAACGGAGCGATAATAAGTCGAAGAAGAAGCGCCGAAAGTGAAGGCGAGGACTCGCAAAGAGAAAGAGAGAGAGAGAGAGAGAGAGAGAGAAGAAGGTGAAGGTTAAGTCAAGGACACGGAAGAAAGCGAGAGTGAAACGAGGATGGACAACGAAAGCCGACGTCTATGAGGGACATCGATCGAGCCTCGGCTACACCGAGTCACGATCTAAGAAGAACGATTGTCTCGAACAACGAAGAGAATCTTCAGCTGCCTGATGGCTCCGCGGCGGAGGCTATCGGATGGATATGTGGCTACTTGCATTCGCGGACAAGGTTCGAGCGTAGGCTGCGTCCAGCCTGCCGTGAAAATGTCAACTAGGGGCGCTCAGCACGTATCTCGGCCGATCGAACGAAAGATTCGACGCTGATTTGAATCGTGGCGAATTGATCGCCAGCAGACAATGACGATGCAACAGAAGATGCAAATCCCTTCCTCGTCGAACTGTTCACCTAACGTTCACTATCGATGTATTAATCAAGCGAGGCGAAGCCCCCTCGTCACGGGGTTAAGCGAGAGCACGCTTAGGGGGGAAACGGTATCCAAGCAAGTGGTCGGAAGAGGTCAAGTATATCATAAACACCGGTACCGGGAGTAAGTTGATCTCGACGAGGAAGGGATGCCACAGCTAGTTGTCTCGGGATAAACTACCGCGCCGATCGCGCCGATGAGCACGCTTATCTCGAAAGCATCTGTACGACAAATAATAATAAGCCTGGGTTATTAACGTGCGCGCGTGCATCGCCGAGGCGAAGATCACACGAAAGATGCCGGCGATAAAGATTATTGGCTCGGGGAACGTATTATCATACTCGAAGAAGATCGTAGCCAAGCTCACGACCAAGCTGGGGCTGGTTTCGGTGTAGCGGAACCTATGTAGGAGAGAAGACAGCGTTGCGAGAGGGGCGGAGAGGAGAGGAGAGGTGAGCAGAGGCGAACAGAACCCGAGAAACCGCGCGCGGGCGCGCGCGTGCACACACTCAACGACGCGGGGGTGAGAGAGAGTTGTATAGAGAGGGATCCATAATGGCGAAGCTTGGTCCTGGATCTCGCGATGCTGGTGATGGTGATGGTGGTGGTGGTGGTGGTGGTGGTGGTGGTGGTGGTAGTAGTGGCGGTAGGGGCCACGTAGGACAGCAAGAGGCACATGGAAAAGACGGCGCGGACAATGAAGGGAAGAAGCAAGTCGGAGAAGAGAATGGGACAGTATCGAGAGAGGGTGATGAGGGAGGGGACGAAACAGGACAACGGCGGGCGCGGGCAGGTTTATAGAGGGGATTTAGATGCGAACGAACGAACGGTTCGAGGCATTGTTCGATATAAGACACGACTTCATTAAGCATTCAAGTAATGTTCAAACATTGTACATTGAATTGTACTTGCGTCCCCGTGGCCTCCTGTCCCTCCTGCCCACCTGCCCCTCCCCGCCCCTCTTCCCTCCGTCCGTCCTCTCTGTCCTACTCGATATACATAGCTTGCCTGCCCTCCCTTCTCTCCCGATTCGGTTTTGCCCCGGCGTCTACGAACATTGTCCACCCGAGCCAGCTATGTATTGCTAAGTGCCGGCGCGGCATACAATGAGAATATCGTCCTCGGGGGAACTCGTGATGCCGCAATATCGAATAATGTATAACTATATCACCGACCGGTCGAAGAGGAAGAAGAAGAAGAAGGAATAGAAGAAGAAGAAGAGGAAGAAGAAGGAGCGAAGTGGAGTCGGAATGAAGTGAAGCAGAAGAAAGCCCGGCGAGAGACAGGAGAGGGTTAGATTATACGAGGAAACTCGCGGATAAAGACGAAGAGTGGAAGGCAGCCGTCGTTGTTTCGTCGGTACGATCCGCAGCAGCCATAGTGTCGGCAGGACCTAGATAACCCGATACATCTGGACTAGGCGCGCACGGAATACTTCACCATATAAGTAAAACCCCCGTGGTCTCGGAGATCACCGGAGTCAGAGTAGCCGTGATTCTTGCGCTGCTTGATTCATGGCAAGCAAAAGAGCCGCCTCTTCTTGATGCTGCCGCTCTCTTTTCCTTTTTCCATCTTTTTACTTTTCTTTATCTTAATGCCATCGACATCTGGCACACACCGAGCGAAATTCGTCCTCGTTTCTTCGCTCGTTTCATTGATCTCCCATGCAAGGGCTTTTGCAGAGAGAGAGAGAGAGAGAGAGAGAGCTTGCATCGCCGTGAACTCTCCGCGGGCTTTCTCTTTGACGTAATGGGATTGCCGTTTAAGATTGCCGAAAACGCGGGAACAGTGTTCTCTCTGGATCTACCAGCTGGTTCGGGTTCACCATGTCTCCTCGAGTTATGCGAAATACGCGAAATACGTAATTTGACTTTGGAAGCAAAAAAAAAATAATAATAATGATAATAAATTCAAGTCGCGAAAGATCGAAGGAACTTTGTTCAATTTGCGATATCGAGAATTACGTAACCGATGAAAGACTGTTTTACAGAGAAAAGCCGCGAGTTACTTCGAACAGCACTCTGCGAGACTTTATAGGGATATAAAGTTGCTTCGGGGGCAATGGTTCTTGCTACGACGGCATTTTACGTTCCACGTTCCTCGATAAGACGCATATATCCTTTACATTCGGCTACCAGTTTCAATCCGATTGCTTGTCAGCTACCGATCGAAAATTCCAAAGAAAGTTGTATACCGTATTTACAGCGATGCTGAAAGGAACTCGAGACATCGCCGTTATATAAAAGTAATATTTAAAAACATCGGTTTGCAGTAAAACGTACGCAAATACAGGAAAACTCATCGAAACCTACGAGTTAATCTGAATTCTCTCTCTTCAAAGGGAATGATTTCACGAGATGCCCGCGAATCAAGGCGCGTAATTAAAATTAAATCCACTATCCAGTCAACATTCTTCCTTGGACCATGAAAATGTCTTGTTCTTCGGCCGGGCAAAATTGAATATATCCCACTCGCGCGACGATTTATATGAATTACGGTTACTCTTTGAATTTCACAGCGCGACAAGACGAATTGCAAAACGTAACTGGAACAAACAGGTGGAAGAGGTGAAAGCACGGGAGACAGACGTCAAAGGGAAAAGTGATTACGCCGCGCAGACTCTGAAGAACGTACGCGCAATGAAATATACCGTCCGGGTTGACGTTCTTCCCTCCGGTTCCCTTCAACAATATTATGCCATCCGATGAATCCAAAGAAAGAGAGAGAAAAAAAATTGAATACTCCGCGGCTAGTGATTTGCACGATCCCCGTTCGCTTTCTTCGCGCCGGTAACTCGACGGAATTGCAGTCGAAATCCTTTCGCGCGAAATAACGCAGGACGCCAGCCGCAGGGGCTGTCTTAGCAATGAAGACGTACAACGTGCGCGCGCGTATAGCGCCGAGGGAAACAATGACGATGTGGTTTACTGCGGTGGTTTACGCGGAAAATTTTCACGATCCTCAGGAAGAAGATCATTCCGACTATCAGCGCTCGGGGAAAGAGAAAGAGAAAGAGAGAGAGAGAAAGAGAGGAAGAAAAGCTCGCGCCGACAAGCCTCGACTCGCTTTCTTTCTCCGCACGCAGCTCTCCGCGAGCCAGGTGTATTGAGTTTAAATGCATTTTCTGCGTAATTGAAGGCGCGCGTGTGCCGGCATGGAAACGTTTCGCCGGCAGAAACGGTAATAATATCTGTCTTGCGAAGAATTGTGACTGCAATTTTCGAGTACCACGGGCTCGGCCATCCCCTTCTGTTTCTCCTTCTCCCGCGGAACAGCGCTACCGGTCTTTTCTATCGCTTTCATCCGGTGCACTCGAGCCAGTTCAGCCTCAGCCTCAACCTCTGAGCGAGCAGGCGCGTCGTACCAGCGGGAAAAAGAAAGAAAGCAAAAAGAAAAAAAAAAGAAAAGAAAAGAATATCATGCCTCCGCGGACGTAACGCGAGCCTTAATGGCATTGTTAACATAATTCTCGAGCGCGAGCTCGCGCATAACTTACCAGCCGCGCCGGGCTACGACGAATTATTTCGGGGAAGATACACGGGCACGGCCGAGATACATCACCGCGCGACGTAACGCCTTCGAAACGGTTTTATCCCCCGTTATACGTCTCTCCACTTTATCACAGAGGAATCATGATTTCAACATTCCGTTGGAATCGACGTTGGAATCGTGATTTTTACCAAAAATATATTTTATACACCTCAACTTATCAGTCGCAGATAATATTTCAATATAATATCTGTTGTACAATAACGAATTCATGTTTAGCGTTCAAAGTCGTGCAAAATCAGCGTGGCGTTCAACGTGTTAGCAACGGAGATTTTACTTCGTGGCTCATTTTGATGAAAACTTTCGAAATTCTTGATGGTTGATTGCAAACTGAGATTCCAGATTTACTTCGTCCAGATGACCACCTGATGAGATTTTGAGAAATTCTTTCGAGTTCAGGGTTTTTACACGTTTGCTGGAAAGTGCGAATGATTTTAAATTTTCGTTGTGGTTCAATTTTTAAATGGAAGAAGATTGAATAACTCGAGGTGTCTTATCCACCAGGTATCTTATGTATCTGCTTTATTTTATATTTTATTTCTCTGTTACCGTTGCGAACGTATCTCAATGTGTAGTAGAAAGTAATTAGGATAATTACCGTAATGTGGAATTACGTGTGTGAGACGATCCACACGTAGCAAGGTGTGATAAGTATTAGATCGCGCACTGTATAATTCTGACTTAATAATCATAACGGAGAATTGATTCTTGCTGTTTTTTGTTACCTCGAGATCATATTTTACAATATATTCTCGCGGCCAACGCTTAAATACCGCAAGCGTTGAAAATTCGTTTTAAACGTCTCACCAGACTGTACAATTTTTGTCCGTGTTTCAATCTCAATATCGTGAAACGAAAGAAGAGTGAGAAACTGCAAATTTACACAGCTCAAAATAATTATACAATTATTTAAGATCTTAATTTTTTAAAATCTAACTAATTTAATTTTTAAACTCTATCTCCGACACGATCATCGTTACTGAACGAGACAAAAGTCGCGCCATAAAGACAAAACCAGTTCTTCCCCGAATACATCAGCTCCGTTTCATCGTTCGATTTCTGCATGACAGCGGCTAAGAATAGTCTTGAATGGAAGACTCTTCGCGATACCTTGCAAATGACACATCGTCCTATCAAATAAAGATCTCTCACGTTTTTTTCGTATTATTAATTCCATCGTCTACACGTCTATAAAACTTACGAGAGGAAAACAGCGGAATGGCTTCGACAGAATCGTGTCTTCACTTTGTGCGACAGAGGCTTTTAAATGAAATCTTCGATGGCCGAGGTCATACAAAGCGTAGCTTTTTCTTTTATCTTTATTACAGCCGTAAGGTTCACAGTTAATGTGACTAAGCGCTGATTATTCTCGTTAATGAGTTCTCGAAGGAACTTGGATAAAACCGCAAATAGCATCGGCAATATCCGCGCTTTTGCCTGCTCATTTAATAAGACGTTTCTTACCTCGAATTATCTTTCTATTATGTTTGCGCACATTCCGACCTGTAATAACATCTCGAACCACGCGCCCTTCATGGCACCGTCGTGGTTCGTCGAACTTCGACGCAACATCCACCGCTCCATTCCGCCGCTCTTAAGTTCATTACCATCTCCCTTTAACGGGATCAGCCTACGATAAAGTGGATTTAGACTACTGCCTACGTGGTCTCGATACGGACATATCTCTGCGAAATTCAATCACATCGCACGCCCGTCTTCGTACTCGCTCCGATTTCCTCTCGATACCCCTTTAAGCAAGCAATTTAATCATCCTCCTCGATTTTTCGATCGAATGCTTAATTGTAAGGATTGCGTAAATTCAAAATTTTATCCAACATGCTCGATGTATGTAGCACCGATAGAGCTGTTTACGTAAGTTAAGATTCCTTCTTAATAGAAAATTCATGCGACATTTATTAAAAAGACTTTATGTCTCCAGTTGATTGTCTGACAAACGCACGGAGATCTTTTTAACAGAGTTTCAACGGAACGTAATTTGATTCGATCGTGGCAATATCCGCGTGATTCAATACTGTTTTGCAAAGCGGTAGTTAGTTTTATTATTCTAGTTTATTCTCCTACTAAACTTATCAGTTGTATTTGATTGCATCAAACGTACGAGATATTTCAGGGAAGTGAAGGAAAAAAAAAAAAACAGACATTTCATGTGAACTAACCTGCCAATTATACGTACCTGTTTGAACTTGAGAAATTGAACGTGTACGTTTCAGCACCATAAAACAGGGATAGACGCTACATGATAATAACATTTATTACATTACCTCATAATGAAAATTATATCCGCAACAAATGTGTTAGGTAAACTCAACAATTTTTCTACCTACTATCGTATAGTTACATAGCGCAACCCTGTTATAGTTACATAAGAGGAGATGCAATTAAAGTAAGGACGAAGTTGATCCCTCCAAGATGAAGTGATAAATAAGAAACTGGTTATTCTGCTTGCGCAACACTGGCAAAAAAAATATATATACATTTTTTTTGTCCGTGGAACACGTACGATCGTCGCTACGACAAATTTCACAAGTGATTTTGAACAGATTAAACGTCGTATGATTGTAATAACATTCACGAAGCACACGGAGGGAGAAAAGGGGAGGGGAGGGAAGAAAAGCACGCGTGCAACGCAGACACGCGAGACAGAAACGGCGAGACGATTAAAAAAAAAGAAAAAAATAGGAAAAAAGGTAATTTCACCGTATATGATACGACGAAAAGGCGTACACGGGTATTCGTCTATTACTACCTGTGCTCTTTTAAGGCGTCATCAGTTGGCAATAAAAAGATCCAACGACCAACTAACGCGACCACGTCTTCTAGCTGCAGACCCAGCTATAATTCCCTATAAGGCTTCCGAGCGATTAACAGTTCGAGAATGCGGTGTGTAACTACGTTTGTACTGAAACGGCGGTACATACGTATCCACGTACGTTGCGCGAAGGGACGTAATTATCGTTAAACTGTTCGAATATGTGTACGTAACAAGGCTGCCGGTTCCTTTTCGCGTAGCTGAAATTCCAGGTGAAACTAAAAGCTTGTTTGCGCGACGCCTCGGTTACGGAATAAATTATTCGTGTCTATTCGTTGTTACGTCATGAGAGTTGTCGTGATGCCGCGTCGTAATAATGCACGACACGTTCCCGCGTCGTAATCCGATTATATTGTATTATAGACGATTCAAAACCAGCGTAAATGGGTTATGTCGAAGAAAGGGGTGCACGGTTGTGAGGTATAATTTGATGAAACATCAACGTGATCAATTTCAAATACTCATGGAAATCATTAACTCTTTGCGATTACCACCGATGCTATTTTTTTATCCTAGAATTCATACGAATCATTTCTAAAATCGTGAGAAATCATCAAACGAATTATGCTTCGTTTGTTTTTCTTTTTTTTTAAATCATCCTGTGCCTCTGAAAATGTATCTCATCCTCAAAGCCTCGGAATTTCTCTGCAATGTTAAAGGTACGGTCAAAAAGTAGCAAATCTAAAACGAAATGTCAGAAACAAAAATGTCAACCTCGGCACACTAATTCTGTTTCGCGCAATCTTCCCAATCTTTGAAAAAGAGTCGTTTCACAAAAACGTGAAAGCGGAAGGCATTGTCAGCGTGTAAATCCGCGTGCATTCTTCGCTGCGTTAATTAATATGTCCGATTCATATCGTTAGCATATTTACGCACGACAAACGAGGCGGTTGATAAAAAGTGCGGCGGGAAACACGGCTGCAATCTCTCCCCTTTGCTCGGGCTGCTGGTGGCCGAGGCAACTCATTCTCTGACAGAGAATTCCGGAGGAGTGGGGAGGGTGAAATTTCAGCGTACGAGTCGTGCATATTAAATTTCAAGCGGACGTTGCGCCGGGTTTGCAGCCAGTGCCTTTCAGCGCGCAGAATGTCAAACAAATTTTGATTTCATCAAAAACCGATATCGGTCTATCTGACCGGCCGTTGGCATGCGAATTTTCTCGCGCGATGGTCATCCCTCCCCGTGTGTTGTTCCGCCCTAAATACACGATGGAACGATGGAACAAAAACCAGATACCGTAGGTTGTCGAACAGTCCAGGCAACGTGAACCAACCGAAAATGTGAAAGCGTTGTTACCCGCATCGTCACGGCTATCGTGCACCTTGTGCCTTTCGATTTTTTCCCTCGAAACTCGATTTTCTCACCAACGCCTGGTCATCGACTTTTTTTTTCCAAACATTCTGCTACTAATATTTGAATCACATTAGACAATCAAGAAAGAACGATGTAGAGAAGAATCGTTTCATTTCCCAAATATTTATTCGTATTTCGACGGATGATTTTTGAGAGGAACAGCTGTTACTGTGTCCTATTTATGGCGAAATAATCAAGAGAGTTTAATTTACAGAGAAGACTTTCTCGATTACCTAATATCAGAATTAAAATTACGATTTAAAAAGAATGGAGACACCGCGAAAGAGACTGTATTTGGCACTGTATATTTTTAGAACGATTTAACTGCGAAACTGTGGAAATTTTCGCTTCGAACAACGAAACGCGATGCTGAAATTATTTCAATAGTCTGCGCAGAGTTTATGAACAGTAATTAACATTATTTCACTGAAACTTTGTTCCGTTCGGGTTGCTTAACTCGCAGGACCCATGAAAATACGGAACAACTACAATACACACCTAGCTGTTCCATGGTGTATCCGATGTTTGTTATGTCTGCTGAAACTAGTTTCTTCGTTTTGATTATTTTAATAACGCTACACGAATTTCTAATTCGTGTGACGGTATGCAAAAATACAGTAAAATATCCGAATTTCACTGATCTGATTATAATATTATAATATTACAAAATATTTATGATGAACGTACATCTTTCACAAAAATTAACAAACTTCGAATGAAATTATTTAACACTTGCTCTGTGTTTAACACAGCGATTCACTTTGTACACACGAATTTTCAAATTTTGCCAACATAACCGCAACAAGTGCTAATGAAACTTCATACAAGCATCATATAACTTTTGCTACATGTTACGGATATCCACAAGCGATGTTTTTCTCAAATTTAATAAACACTGCCATCCAGTGATAGTAACTTCAAAATTAGTACATAATCTATATTCTAGTTAAATGTATTTAGTGTGCTTATTGTTCAATTACATTATAGATGAAATCGAATTAAATAAAGTAAAATTTCGTACAGTACCAAAAAACGACGTTACTTACGGTACTGATGAGGGCAAGATTTTTTCATATTACACGTTTGAATCAAACTTTCGCGATCAAATGCAAAGTTACGCGAGATCAAAGATCCGTTAAGGATCAATGAATTATCGTACGAGATGAAATGAACGATTACGCCAAGTTTCGTTGACTCTCGTGAACAACAATTCAGAAGGCGCGCAACATTATTGCACAACCGAGTGGAGATACAATCTCCTTTTAACCTTCGTACTCGCGTACGAAGATACACATCGCGTCGAGTTGGCTCGATTCGACGATTGGTTTTCGATATCGACGAAACTCTCTCGACAGAGAAACAGAGACAGAGAGAGAGAGAGAGAGAGATAGAACAGGATACAAGAAGGGGATAATTTCATCGACAGGACGAGCATGTTTAAAATCCGTGCATGACACGACGGGATTTACCCGTGCTTTCCACGTTTCACCTTTACACGCCGGGCGCGCTTAATCGAGATCACGTCAGGCTATAATTTCGTTTACGTCTATTCATCCATCATCTTGCCTGGTGGCTGATCGTGACTTGCCAACGCGGGACGTATGTGTGTGTGTGTGTGTGTGTGTGTGTGTGTGTGTGTGTGTGTGTGTGTGTGTTGCTATCGTGGTAACGCGAGTCGGCAAATATGCGAATGAAGCTAAGCAATTGATTGAGTTACGTCACGCGTCATTGGCCGCGTATTCGCCACGGAGGAAAGAGCGATGCGTCATTTTGACAGGCAGCCTGATACACAGTTTAACACCTCAGGTGAACCGCTGCGTATCGGAAGAATGCAGGTAGCCTGCGCAGTTGCCCCGGTCAATGGATCCGCTCGATCGTGAAGAGTTCGCAGATAAAGGCGAAATGCGTCGATGGAATTGCCAATGTTATTTTCCGATCCCACGCGCGTGCTCTCCCCGCGGTGCAGTTTATCGAGGACGCGTTCCTCTAAACTGGATCGAGATGAAAAGTTAATGAAAAAACGTTAATTGGCCAAGTTGCTCGTGCAATATTAATTCAGAAAGTTGAAAAAGTAGTAAAAAAAAAAAAAAGAAAAGAAGAAAAAAGAAAAAATAGCAGTTCGTTTGAAATACTGATTTGTGAATTCTACGATTTGGGAACTTGTGATTTCCTACTTACACAATTAATTGTCTTGGTTAAGGTCTGCGATCCCGGCAGAGGTAAATGTAAAACTTAAATATTCAAGGCTCTCCACATATCTGAACGTATTATTTACCAGCTACACGATACAATGGAAAAAAAAAAAAGAAATAGTTACGTGAAAAAAAATCAATAGTAATGAAAAGTAAATCATTACAATAGTCTGTGAGCGAACGACAAAGTGAAACCAGCAGCAAAAACTAACCAGCAGTTGCAAAATATAATTCGAGAATCTCGATAAACCTTGATTAGTTCAGGAATAACTCGATGGCACAGGTGTAACATCGATCTGAGGAAGTTTGTTCACGAGGCTGATGAAGCTATTGCGCATTGTTACATACACACAGCCTCCGAGAGGAATCTTGGAGTAACGTGTGTTAACGAGCGGTGCGGGTGTCGCGGCAGGACTGTGTACCAACTTCTAATGTTCCGTATGAACATATACGTACGCTCTGTACGTGCAACCTAGCGCGCCGGGCGCAGCAATGATTAACTAAGCAAGAGGCAGTAGTTTACGGAGAAATGGCCGACAGTGAGAAAGCATCTTTTTGTTGAATCATAGTTTAAACGGATGAACGTCATTTCTCACAAAGAAACATTTTACAAGGCTATCTTGCGAGACAAGTGTATTTCACGTCTTGTTTCTACCTCACGAAACGAATATACACGACTTCGAACTTTCCGAGTTTCATCCCATTTGTCTATCGTCGATTATCACGGTATGCACTCTGTAACAAATAAAAAAAAAGAAAAGAGTTTCTTTTTGAACGAAGCTTTAAAACAACCGAGAGAATATTCAAAGTTGATCGTTAAGCTCATAGAAATCAATTTGTGTGAACTGTTAACGTGTACGTGATAAGATATTCGCTGGTAGCACGATGTGTTAGAGAAACGAGCGTACTGTTACTATCTTCAAGCGAAGAAAAACATCATAAGCATCACTCGCATCACATAGAGAGAGTGAGAAAGTGAGAGAGAAAGAGAAAACTTCTGAAAAGTGGCTAACATCATATTCATAAAAGTCGATGTTAATCTCTTATCCGTGGCCAAACTTTTACGTAGCTACAGCATAATCTGTTGACGGTCGGAACGAGGTATTTGATACCTCGGTCGTACAAGCTGTATGCAAACACAGCTGCACAGGTGATTGGATGAGAAGCCACGATACTAAGATTATAGGTACGATGAAACTTGAACAGGGAAAGGATAGTGGATCTTTCTTCGCTTCCTACATTAGGACAGGTAAATGAAGCAATGTTAACGAAGTTGCTAAAGTTATCGAATGTTGAACTCCGTAATTACGTTTCCTGTTCATTGTATATATCGTACATTGTGGTCGATACGAGTTTAAATCGCATTCTTAGACACGACAGTGCATAGTTTCCCACGATTTCGTTCGTCGAGGAAACATTTTTGACCTGAAGTTAATTTTTGAAGGAAGACTGTGGAGTCTCTGTTCTTCTCACAATCCACGACGACGCTGATTGAATCAACTGTACTTTCAATAACTCGGTTCGGTTCAATTTGTGATAATAGCTCGATTGCTATGGAAGCTCAGTTGGTCGGCTTATCTTCGGATCTTTCATTGTACTGTGACAAAATTCACTCGTTTGCATTACACTTATGCAGGGAATTTGTTGGAAAATTGGCAAGTATTTGAACGTAAATCATATTGTAAAAAAATATTATACGTAAAAATACAAATACTTATAATATAATAATAATAAATATAATATATTTGTTGGTTGTCTATATAATTATAATTATAATATATATATAATTATAATAAATATATATATATATATATATTTGTTATAATCAATTATATATTGTACACAAAATTACAGTTTTGTTACTCACAATCCTGTGGAAAAAAAAAACTGAATGCAACCAGTGAATTTTTCGTCTCAGTCAATAGTTTGGGAATTCTCCAACAAAAGATTCGAAGAATTCGGACGTCCTATGAAAAATCAAAGATAACGTGCCAGAAAACCGATTCGGAAAACCCGATTCTCCTCCCTTGGGGAGAAGAGGAGATTGATTCATAGCTGTGTATCGAAAGTGATACGCCACTATGCCGGGGTGAAAGTATTCGTTACTGTCCATTAACGTTCCTACCCGGTGGAAAACACGTTTCCTTGAGGGAGGTGCGAAGCGCAGGCAGGGCAGGCAGGTCGGTAGAACACGATTTCCATCGACGACACGGCAGAATGCGCGTCGATAGGATCGCGCGATAACGCATACGGAATTCCACGCGCCAGTTTACACGCGGTCGGAGGTGAGGGGGGAAACTTTTATCTAGCCGGAACGTGGCGGAGGAAACGAACCTCCCCCTGTCCGCCATCCGAGCGACAGTTACTCGGTCTGGCGCGCCATTCCTCCAACTTCACACCCCTGAGAACTTTCAGCAAAATTATTTCCCTGATAAAAGTTTTCCAGGGTGTCAGTGGAATCAAGGCCGATGTATAACCGGATATTACGCCCTTAAAAATGTCACGCGAAACTGTGCTTACTACTACCGAGACGATGAAAATGTCGCGCGAATGTTAACGTCGGCCGCGCGACCTTTTCCCACACTCGTCATCCACGCGATACGACCTGATAATCCGCGAACGAATGGTAAGATCGAAGGGAGGAAGTGAATGAACGTAAAGTTGCAAAAGCTGAAAAAACTGAGCGTTATTCACCTGTGCTTGGCTCTACAATTTTTAATGGTACTTTCTGGCCGTTTGACCAACGCGTGTTTTTCTCGCTCTCCGATCTGCTGATCTATATAAACTTGAGTCATCCTTTTCAACTTCAAGCAGATAGGACGTGTGATCAATAGAGAATTACGAACGCTCGACTTCCTCGAATGCGAGGCACGGTTAACTCCACGGTGGAACTAGTTTTTACCTATTCGTCGTACGTCGAACGCAGTTCCCCCGCCGTTAGACTCCGTTGCGCCAGTATTCCTCCATTGTTACGTATTCATCACTCTTGACGCTTACAGCTTTTATATTCATAAAACGAGGCTGTTCCTCCCTCGTTTCTTCGTCGAGTTGCTCGGAGTGACGTTACTCAAACCGGGTTTCTTTGAGCCCGAGCTCGTCGTGCACCGAGAGCCTTCCACGCGAAGGCGGAAGAAAGCGGAATTGCAGAAAGTGTTCAAGATTAAAGGCAAATAACGAGAAACAAAGCCGGGAACAGGGGAACGAAAATCTGCTGCTTTTAGTTGAAAAATAAATAGCCGGTTAAAGCTACTTTTCGTCCTCCACAACCCCCCTAGCCGGGTGGTTTCTCAACGAGAGAGAGAGAGAGAGAGCTAAGAGAGCCAGGGTTATCGCGGATAACGGAATTAGAATTTCGAATGGCGAAAGCAAAATGAATAAAGACGTTATTATGCAGCGGCGTGGTTAAGTGTTTCATCGCGCGGCGAAATATCGCGAACTTGGCTGACCGCCTTTCGGATGAGCCGCGTGAAATATACTTGGTCTCGCAGTTGTGGGCGGCGGCCGACTCTCAAAGTTCCCCGGGAACTGCGTTAAACGTCTTCAGCTATTTCACCAAGTGCTTTTATCCGCTGATGAATGAGTCGGGTTCTACGAAATTTGTGTAACGTTTGCATTTTCACTTCTACTCGCAAAGTTTCTTTTCTCTCTTTTTTTTTCTTTTTTTTTTTTACTCAAGTATTTTCTAAGTGGGACCATTCATATTTTTGAAGGCCAGAGACTGAAGATTTAGAGACAACGACTCGAGCAACTTAAATTACCTTCGGACCGTGTAACTTGACGCGGAATTAAATAAACTTCGAAGGTGGACACCAAGTCACAAAAAACCTCAACAATCACAGTACAATTGGATTTAAATTCTTAGCTGGCACAAATATAATTCCATTGGTGCAACATATTTTGAAATCTTCGACTATATTGAACCTTCTAAGTAGAATCAGTATTTTCATGAAGGTATTTGTCGCAAATCTTGTGTAACTTTACACAAAGTCAAATAATTTCTGAAGATGTAGTAAAAGTCACAACAATCCTCAACACGTTGAACTGAGTCGAATAAATTAAATAGAAACCACGTTGGGAGAACTTCATCGGTAAGTAAGCCAACTTGTGCGAGCGTTGTAAATTCATTTAAACTAGACGTTCGGAATCTACCGCGATTACGATTACGTCAATTCAACGAACGTACCTGGAGCCAGTGCCATCGTGGTAAAAAGACCCGCATCAACGAATGAAACGTGACTTTGGTCGATGTCGTTAACATCGCGACGAAATTGGTGTGGGTGACTGGTTCAGCACCGCAGCTCATTAGAGATAGAGCTAATTTCTCGATTCCTACCAACTCACGTGTATCGTTGCAGATGTTTGTACGATTTTCTTATCGGTGCCCTGACAGTCAACGACTACTATGTAGCTCGGAGTAGTTTTCTTTGAACTCTCGCAGTACTCGGAGCGTTACGTGGTGGAGCAAGTTTTATTCTGTACCGATAATAAAATTAACATCAAAGTCGTTAATAAAACGAGAATTATCATTTCCTTTCCCATGCATATCTTTTCCCATTTCGATTCGAACAAGCTTCACGTTTTAGTTCTCAACTTACGTTACAATTTTTTTAAAAATCTTCGATTACACTGAACCTTCTAATTGAGATATTTTTGAAACGAATCTAAGATGAGATTAAGTCAACTTCATTAAACCCATTTTCATCCTCAATTTTAGAATAACTCCCCTCTAATCGTCGACGTAAGAAGATCCAGCGTACGTTCTGCGATTAGCAAAACGACAATTCTCCCCCCGGGATGCTGACGGTAAACGCGACCAGCTGCATTCCTTTTTGCCACGGTGGATATAAATGACTGTCGAAAATCCAATGATAAACGCGAGGTCAGTTCTCCGTTTTCGAAACTTCGCGAGCAAAACGATAGTCCTACGGCCGGCCTATGTGTACGTACGTACGGACCGGGCTCGCATAAAGTTTGCACAATTGTGGAAACGGCTGACGTAATTTATGTGGATACAGGGGGCTCGTGGTTATATGATATTGTATAAGTACAGCGAGGAGAGAGTACGTACGTATATGTGTACATTACGCCCATTAATTTTCGTCCAAGCTGGCTCGTAGCGGCGCGTCAGGAACAGCGATGTAGTCGTGAACCGCGAAAAAAAAAAGTTGCTCGATTAAAACCGGATCCCACCGGGTATTCCCTCAAACTCTCCCACGGATTAACAGCTTTGTTATTATCACTTGCTCGGTCATCGATTTTTCCTTTTCTCTCTCTCTCTCTCTCTTTTCGCCCCGTTAACAGATTACGTATGAACTTTTTGATCTGCCCACACCCGAAGACATTTATCCGATAATATGCATCCCGAGATATTAACGCATGAATTACGGGGCTAAATCCGTTTACCTACCAGGTAACTCGCCAGGTTAGCATCCAATTTTCAATTATTCCGAGGATAGTGTACGCCGTTGTTCCCAATATGTTTCTCGCTCGACGGTGCTTTTATTTTCTCACCGTCACGAGTGGGAAATTTCATTTCGAACGGATTACGCTTTAAGCTCATTATTTCGGCCAATGATCGCGCAATCACGGGTTTCGTCGAGAGCGAAGCAGGCGAAATTGTTGTTCAATTGTTAAAATAATTTGCTCCTTACGTGCCCAAACTCGGGAAACGTGAATGTGTTACATTGCGTTCCGTTTTACATGAAACGAAAATTTGGAGACTTCGTTGGCATTTTTATGGTTACGTTTTAATGTGTACAGAACGTGGTAGAACAGTTTATTTCATACGAGAAAATGTAGATTAAAAATTTCTTTCCATTTTTGAAGCCTCGTTCTCGGAAGAAATAGAATTCCCAAGCGCTAATTCAAAGCTAATTTTTGACTAATATGCTCGAATTTCGTTTCTTCGGAAGCAGGACTTCAAACGAAAACATTTTTCACAACATGTGAAATAAGTCGAATATTCTCGAAGGTGGAGGTATATTTTTAACCTACTTTTACATGTAAAATAACTTCCTGGTAATTGTTTCTTTGCCTTCAATTAACAATTATACAGGTAGACAAATTTTCATGCATGATTTTTCTCGGAAACGTGACATTTGACGAAAAGATTTTACTCCAAATGCGTTGAATATGGTAGAATAATTTTCTTTTCGATCGATCCACACACGTCTCATCGTGACCAAAGTAAGTTTTCTAATTTTGGTACATCTCCTCGATCTCCTGTAAAAGAACCACATACGTGAACCGATATCAATCAATTTGATCTAAATTCCAGTTGTTCCACCATCGTAATGGTAGATCCACGGTGCGAAAAGTGATAAATAATTCAACTGTCTCCCAGCATAACTACGTACTTTAGATAAATCACTCCAGATAAACACTGCTGCTATCAGATGTATCGCCCGTACCTGTTCCCCTAAAAGAATTATGCGCCTGCGGTATCTTAATCTGCCGGTCGTTCTGTCGACATTTAGATATCTGTCCGCTACTTAACAACTATTGAAAAATATTACACCAAGCGAAGTATCGGCTTGTTACGTTGAAAAATAAGGTGTTTACTCAGGGATACCGTTCTAACTACAACGAAGATTTATGTTCTCTCCAGTTGGAATGAGAAAAAAAAAACACATTAATATCGTAAAGACAACTTCCAGAGATTAACTCCTACATATGTAGATGTTAAATTACGTTGAAACTGTCGTATTTCTTGTCATAATCGTAGATCACGAGTTGTTCAAACGTCACCACTTTTCAAGCGCGAACATTATTCTCTTAAATTCGTGATTTTTCATGCTACCGCGAATTTCTTCCACTATATCAACAGCACATGATCAACAAAGCAAGCAATCGATCGCATTCTATCTTGCAATTTTATCTACACGCACTCCGCGTCCATCTGAATCATTGAAATTTCGAAAGTGACTCCTCTACGGCAGTTACAACTGTATCGTAAATTCAACGCCCTGCCATTCAACTCGCGCGATATCACCCAGGAAACACGGGAAACAATCCGATAGCAACGTAAGGATACCCATACGATACGAAAGAAAGTTGCTAAAGGTCGAGCAACCGGGAGAGATAAATTCCTCTGGAGGAGGACCGAGCAGAAACGGTTCGACATATAGAATGAAGTATGCAGCTGCAAGTGATTCTATATCAACGGAAAGAAAACGGACGTCCACACACAACTGGCGCGTTACGACTTGAATACATGGACCAAGGGAGGCGAGCCCTGGATACACCGCGCGAACGCGGTGCTCGTTTCCCGAAACAAGGGTCTACCCTGGTGTATTGAGTTACGTTCGCGGGACCCGCCACGCGAAACAATCCAAATACTTTATCGAACCATCCAAGTATATCACCGGGTTGCTTCGTGTACATTTCTATCCTCCTAGGAGGATTTCTAAGGTCGCCACCATTATACGTTCAGCGCGGACGTTTACGCGGTTACATCGACCGGAAACTCCGGTGTTCAATGCACGCGTGCACGAACACGAGCTATGAAAGGAAAGGAGAAAGGGGGGGAGGGGGGGGACAGGAGGAGGAAGAGAAGGGACGCCTATTGTACTTAACGTGTATGCAGATACAGAACGCGCGTGTACAGGTGGACATGATCTCTAGCGCGACTCCAGAGTCGCGACTCTTTAGAGACCTCGAATACCGACTATCGTAATCCGCGTTTCAGATCAGCCTTGCCAAAGACAAAGCACCACCGGTCGGCGTAAAAAGTCCATCGACTCTCTGTGAGCTATGTTCTGTCGTGTTCTGTCTCTGCTTACTCTCCTCGAGTCTCTGGTGAACAGGGAAACGAGTATTTTTTTATCCAACGAGGATAGATTCAACCTCGACAGACGTTGTGCACTCGCGAATGTTGGGCACAGACTAGACTTCAGATTGATTTCTCAGCAGTTTTCGTCAACGACGGCAGAAATTTTCGCAATGAGAGAAACAACTCACGAAGAATTTACGTCATGACTTCTCACGACAATGCATTTAAAACGAACGATGTTCTTTCACGAACGAAGACATCACGCGTTGTTCCCTGTACCTCGGACTATAATTGAGTATTCGTGTCGTGGATCACGGAAGTAACGCTGAAACCTGCTTCGTTCAGATACGGACACGTTAATATGTGGGTGTGACACGGTTTAATAGGTCAGGCGCCTTTTTCTCGCGATCCACGTCTTATCCGACGCTAACTAATATCGTATTTCCGGTATTCCAACGCCGCGATCTACATACCGCAGAGTACCGGTTGGGACTCTGGGAAACCGGTCGATCGGTTGCGTTTTATTGCCTTTATCCTTCCTTTTCTCAGCTGTTCGCGGCATAACCTTAACCTTGAATTAGCTTCATGCATTTTCTTTTCTCTCTCTCTCTCTCTCTCTCTCTCTCTCTCTCTCTCTCCTATTCTTTACACTTTATTCGTTACGAAGTCGTTGAAAAATGGTTATGTCCGGGGTTTAAAGGAAATAAATACACGGCCTGACAATATTAATAGGCGACGATGTTCGTTCGAAGTTCCTAAGAAGAAAAGAAAAGAAAAAAGCGAAATTTCTGCCTCGATGTTACACCTAATTCTGAAAACGAACTTCCACGTTGATTAAACATTTTCTTACCTCTAAGTACTTTGAAGCTCTTAAACTTTAAGACTTCCACTTTTTAACACCCAATATAGAACTTTTTTCATCCAATTAATTCCATGAAGAGTAAGCTCGAGTAACGTATAATCCAACTACAGTTTAATCGCTCACGTACTCGAAATGAAAGTTTCGCGAAACAAACGTTCAACGATTTTGTGATTTACATCCTTGATATTTAACGTGAAACGTTTATCACGAAATAAAAGAACGTACACTTATGCACATTAAATTTTCAAATTAACGAGAAACTCATATATCCAAAAACGACGAAAATTCGACCGAGTTTTAAAATTTCTTCAATTCCTCGTTGAACTGGTCAAAGTTCAATAATTTGGCGAAAAAAAAATCACGCAGCAAATTTTACAGAAAAAAAATTGTTTCAACGTTTCAACTGTCAACAAACGATAGTATTCTTGCTTTCTCACTTACTCTACGGGATATAAAAACGAATTCAGGGTCGTAAAAAGTAGAAGGTCCACTTAAAATGAGCCGAAATTTGTCGTCATGATTTCTGATTTCTTTGTTGCAAAGTGATAACAGTTTAAATTTTTAACGTTGGCAATTCACTGTGTGTGACCGCCACTGTAATTCTCAGCAACTACTACGGTTGCAGCAGGGTTAACGATCGCGGATCGATGCCTGGTTCAAACCGGCGAGACTTCGCGACGCCGGGGCCGCGAAATTCGAGGGATCGGGGACGATTTTTGCCGGGACAGGCGGGCGATGTTTAATACGAACGCCCCGTAAATCTTCCTTTCGCGAACGTACGAAACCTGTTTTGCATGCGCACGTCCGGTAACGATGTTGTCCATGCAAACACAATCATCGATGCAAGAAGAACGCATCCGAATAGATTACACGTAAGTTGCGGCGAACGTAAATCATCGGGCCAAGGCAAACGTAAAACGATGGATCCTGAAAATGACAATGAGTCCGCGCGTCCGCGGCGTAAATCAGGCGAACGGGTCGATTTATCACCGCCTCCCCCTTCGTTCGTCCGCGCGGCCTCCGTTATAAAAGAAAATTATCATCGAACCGATTTTCCCCGGGAAAATTATGCAAATTTCGCCATCGATCTCGCGCCGCGCCGTCGACGTTGTACGTTTCGGCGTTAATGAAAAAAAAAAAAAAAATCGCGCCGTCGATAATGTACCTCGCCGATGTTATCTACGACCGATTTAATTGCGAGGACACACGATGTTTTGTTTGCGAGCACGTTTACTCGGTTACGGTGGAAATTTTGATCTCGCGGGAGAAATTCTTGTTAATTCGGAAGGTTGATCTCGGGAATTCGTTCGCTCACTCGTTCGTGAAATAAAGTTCGAGAACAAATGGAACAGCAGAACGAACATTTGACTTCCGTAATCCCCCGCGAAATTGTAAGTTCTCGATTGAAATAGTTTAGATGCATCAACAGTTGGGGCAGATGCATTCCTGGCATTGTTGAATTTCTTGCCCAGTCGTTTACATTCTTGCCGCTACAACGTCCGATGTTATATTATCTTTTGTATTATATACATTGTTCCTTAAGCATGATTGCGTAACTCGGTAATCGAATTAAGATTTTTCTTTCGTCTCGCGGTAGAGAGGAATACCTTAGGAAATCCCCCGGTTGTCTCCGTAAATTCGGAAGGAAATTTTAGGAATAAAATCGGAAAGAGAAAGAGAGTTAGGTCTCGCTCAGCTAAAATTTCTAGTATGCTCGTAGCCAACTTCTTAGCCAACTCATATTCATCGTCGACGAGACATAAAACGTCTTGTGTCTTCTGTCGTTGATTCGTTTGTTGTTTCAAAAAGAAGTTTCGAATTACGCGAAACCAAAGCATAAAGATTGTATCGGATAGCAAATAATTATAACACAACAAGAAGCCCAATTTTGTTCGTGTAAAAACAATTATTCGAATCACTACCAAAAAAAAAAAAAAAAAACACAACGTTGTAAAAATCTGCAGAATTACATTCCGAAAAATTATAAATTTGTACATTTTGAACCGCTGTGGTACATCTTTCTTCAAACTCTTCTCAAATGGAACGCGTGACACGGTTAAAATTACGTTTTTCGGCGAAAACGACCCGCCATGAAAATATGATTAAAACGTTAACGTCGGGCACAAGAGGATTCTCCATTTTTGCACGGGCAAGTAACAGAGGATCGACACCAGGCACGGCCAAGCTAGGATTTAAAAGCGGATCGCCGTGGTTTTTCATGCAAACGATAGCTCGCGCACGTTCAGCCGCCACGCGAGCCATGATTTCTTTGGCCGACGCATTCGTCAATGTCGCGCGGCCGAGTCGCAGAAATTTAACCCGCTGGAGAAATGGACGGCTTTGTGGCGCGCTATTCACGGCCAGGCTATATCCACAGCGCAAAAGCGTGGTTCGTGGAAAGCTTCGATTTGTATCCCGGCCCGGTGTGGACTAACCGGCCAAACCGATTCTTCCAGTCGGAATTTTCCGAAAAATTCCAACTTTCATTTGAACGACGTGTTATCGCAATTCCGTACGTTTTACCTACTCCGCGTAATGCGATCTTGGGTGTAGACGGCAAGAAAAACAGACTCGGGTGCGTTAATCTTTTGAAATCCTTTTCTGCAGCGTGAAAATTTTTAAACGCCACGAAAATCCACGAGATTTGTTGTCGTTGCAAAAGTTTGCAGTTTCGTCTGCTCGCGGCAAATTCTACTTGAATATTCTGCTCGGGAATTTATTCTAAAACGGGACACGGTATAATTTCCAGATGAATTATTTAACGTGTAATTAACGAACAAAAGAAAAAAAAAAAGAGTTGCACGCGCTTGCAAATTCCAAATGATTGTTGAAACTTATTAAATTTAATTCGTTTCGTCGAATTAAATTCTACGTTTCGTTGTACCTGTGCCGCGTACGCTTTCGTAAGTTTTCGCCTAAACTGCGAACAGTATCGCGGAGAGTAAAATTTAGTTGTTGATGTTTAAAACAAGTTCTTGCGTGAATTATATTTAAAAATGATGCACCGTGAACCTTGGTATTTGACCGCGATAGTTTAAAAAAAAGAAAATGCACGGGTGTTGCGCGTGCCACGAGGCGTAAATATGAATCATCTCCTTCAACAAAGATTTCACCAAATAAACCGCCGCGCTATTGTGCATGAATATTTAATGTCCGCGATCGTTTATTCCAGCGGCGCGGTATTCGCTACCGTGAAAAAAACTTCCGTCAAACTCGATAAATTAACCAAACTCGTCGGTTAAACGTTGATATCCCGACCCCCGCGAAACTTTCAACACCGTTTTCATCATAAACGGTCGAACGGCCTGTCGACGAAACAGTAAACTTCTTGTTTAACTGTCGTTCGTCTGGTTATTTGGTTAAACCAATACGCTAGCAAAGTTTTACCTTGGAAATTCTCTGTAATATTGGATTAATTCTATCCCTCCGCTCGGTTTTTTAAAATTATCCTTCAGTGAACAATGATTGCTCAGGAGATTGCTAGGAGATTTTTGAGAAATGTTGCTAAGTCTTATTTTTCAATTAAGCGTCCTTCTGCAAGGTTCCACAATTCGTTTCTAATTTTCACATCTCTCATCGTGCGTAAACTATAATTCGGAAATTTATAAATTGTCATCAGTACAGTTCTGAAATGTCACAATTTTGTTGACTAAAATGAGCCGTGCCAACTGTAAACGTTCACGGCTCGATTAATTCTGAACAAATTCGATACTCGTCGAGGAGAGATCGAAGGCCATCGAAGAGTTTTAACCAAATGATCGAGAGGCAGGACGAAAGGTGGAGAAGGGAAAAACGAGAGAGAAAGAGAGAGAAAGAGAAAAAAAGCGGAATAAGGATAAAGCTCTCATATGTGCGCAGACACATTAGTCCTCGCCTAAACCCCCGGGAGCCGGTCTAGTGGTCGTTCCTTGCGTCGGGTTTAATTTTATTCCGTCGAGCGAGAAAAGCGTCGCTCAGACAAGGGGCGGGAAAGGGGGGAGGAGGAGGAATGGGGTGGGAGAGGGCGAAAAAAGAAGGAAAAACAGAGGAAACGAGGGTGGGCCGGCCTCGTTCTCGGTGGTTTCGTTCCTTGCCGCTGCCACCGGCTTTAAAGGACGAATTAGATTACCTCCGACTCGATTAAACCGGCGTCATTCGAGGCTGAGGTCCAAGATAATCTCGGACGTTGCCTCGCCATGGTTCGTGTTGTCGACACGTTCCAGGGGGATCCGTGATTTTACGTACGTACGTTTTTCGTATTACCAGCTAGCAATTTTTACGAAATACGTAACAATCACGATGATGACGAGAACCTCACCGTTATCTCCCGAAATAATTATCCGCGGACGATTATCAACAAGCAGGTTCTCTTGCGTACGTGTAATACAAAATACATAATGAACGATAATTTCGACACAACCTCTGCGCACTTTCTTTCCCTCTCTCTCTCTCTCTCACACACACACACACACACACACATTCTCTCATTCTCTGATAAATTTTATTCGAGTGAAATTTCGCTACGTGATGTTCAACGATTCGCTTGGATTTGTTCAACGATTAACCCGAGGTTAAATATCTGTCGAATTCTTGCAACTGAATTCCCGTGATTTAGTGAGTATTTAATGTGTTCACAGACACGGAAATTTCGCCGCGGGAATATGTCGTCGATAAGGAAAGTTTAAACATCGACAAAGAGGAATTAAATAATTGGTATTGTTTCAGAGCTTAATCCTTACGCTGAATGTGTTTGAATTATCTATTTGTTTGATAACATATTACGTATAATGTACATAACGCGGACTTGTTTATAAAATTTTTCTTGCGAAAAAATGTAATTCATCGAACACGTGTGAACTATTTGTCAAATTCTTGCAATTGAATTTCCGTGATTCCGCGTGATTCACAAATTTCGTGAAATATGTCTTCGATTCAAGTTTAAACATCGAATGAAAGAAAAGAATTATCCAGAGATATTAGTTTATAATTTAATCGTTATACCACACACAGTACGTTTTTTTCTGTCCCTTTTGAATTATCGATTTGAGTAATACTGCATAATGCACAATACAATGTACTGCGGACTGATCTTTTCTACTTGTTTAAAAAGTAACTATTCAAACGTGCGTACATGCATACGTAACTGCGCTCGTTACTATTTTAAAATTATCGCAAGATGGATATAAGAAGGAGAAGAAGAAGAAGAAGAAGAACGATTTAGTATCCGAGAATAACCCTGGACAGCCCTCCATTAGCTCGTTGAATGAATGTAATCAAAAGGGTTATAATGGAGAGTGCAGCGAGATTAATAACGCGAAAAAATGGTAATTATTAATCCAACCAGTTAGCAATCTGGTGCAGCTGCTAGATCTCATAATAATAAAATTAATCGTACGCCTTAGAAACAGTTCGTTAGTATCATAACGAAAGCGATAACCATCACAGGTAGATACAATTAAACGATTAGCATTTAACGCTGATTTATCAACCGATGATTTTCGAATAGGATATTGCGGATATATTTTGTCCTATCGTAAGAACAGCCGCAATTGATTTGCGTGCTTGCCTATTGATCGCAAGCGATTGGATTCGAGTTGCATTAGCGTGACGATAATTCGAACCCGAGCCGACGCGTTGACGCGATCGCGATTGGAGGATTCGGAGGCGAAGACAGAACGTTTGACAATTCAGATAGCCAGATAAATTCTTCAATTCCAGTGGACCAAAGTTTCTCCTCTTCCGTGTAAACATTCCCACGGTATTTTCAACAATTTAAACTAAAGGCAAATAAAGAATTTTAGACATTCGGTTCGACGTGCGATGAGAAGAGCGTGTCAGAGAGATTTTCACGAGGGATCAATATTTTGTTTACGAGTCGGGAAAAGGAAAATAGAGGAACGCGTGTTTGAAGCAGTACCAGGTTCAACCGCGATGTTCAATACGTCAAAAATTCTGCAAATAAAGATCCATTTGTACTCGCTGGGGAAAAAAGGGAAAAGAGAATTGATTGATATCGAATACAGATCGATGTATTCGACCAACTCGTATTTTTCTTCCAATTATAATTTTCTGCCGAAAGTAGCACGCGCATTTCATAGTACACACATCGTATAACATATTAACGGGAGAAAAACGGTACCTTAATGGTGCGATTCCTTTCACTCCTATCACTCTCGGTTTCCCCTGCTCTCTCTCCTTTCTCCCTTTCGCTGCATGTAAAACTAGCAACAATCCGAAAGTTCCCCGGTGCGCATCTTCGTCTCAGATTCGTCGAAGATCGATTGGAAAAATCTCCAAAATGTTCAGAATCTTTCTGTCTTACAATTTAAGCTCCGTCAAAACTCTCAAGTACAAAAGTGAAAATAATTTCCGAACTTGAAAAAAAAAGAGAGAAACAAAATTAGGAATCGGATGGTATATTGCTTTGTGTACCAAAATGATTGCCAGAGGATAAAGAAAAAAAAAGAATAATAATAATAATAATTCTGACGTTCGAAACGTCCGGAAGAAACGAAACTCCAGGCCGGATAATGTGCTTCGTTAGAGCGTTTTATGGCGTTAGGATGGAGCGCGCTTGCGCGCCTAGGAAAAAATTTCTACAGAAGAGAAGAGAGGCCGGTGTAACGGTAAAAGCCGGAGTGTAGCAATAGTAATCGAGATTCGACGGTACGTGGAATCACGCGATCCTATAAGTCGTATACGCGTCGCGTATCTCGATTCTTAAATCGCTCGTCGTTCCCCATCTCGGAGCCTCGAGCCAAGGGGGGGAAGGGGGGTGGTGCGTTCTATCGTGCCGAATTGCGGTGCCTCGGCGATATATACGACGCTGCTACTTTACACTGATACGCGTATGCGTGTGCGTGTGTGTGTATGAGCGTGCGTGTCTAGAGAAATCCCATGAAATAGGTGAGCACACATCGATGGTGCACGGTGTGTTGCAGAAGGGGGGCCGTGCGATGCGACGCGGTACAACGCGGCAGTAAACGTTAATTGAATGCGCTAATTCACTCTCTAATCTTGTGTAACCGTATTTACGCGTAATTGCAAAATACACGGCCGCGATATTGCCTCGCGGGGCGTGGTGCACTTCTGCGAGCTCGCGAAGGTCGTCGCATACAGAACCAGGATTTTCAGCCACCTACGGGAATATTAATTTACCGAGAGAGTGAGGTGAGAGAGTGAGAGAGTGAGAGAGTGAGAGAGAGTGTTGGCTGGCTGCGTGGCACCGCCGTGGCAAATACCTATAGCCGAATATCAAGCACGTAAACGCGACGTACCGCTGGTCCCTGTACTCTCGTTCCGAGAGCGCGGCACCGGCGCTCGCCGAACATTCCCCATAATTATGTTCGCCTGCCGGAGGAGTCGCTGCCGGAAAATGGGCCGCTATACCGTTTGCAAAAACATTATTTACTGTTTGTTAGCGTAATCTGCCGACGATTCGCTAAGTAAACCGGCCGTCTTCCTTATTGCTTTCTAGACAACTACGATCTACTTTACATTAGAACTATTTATTATTATTTTTTTTTTTTGGAGCGTGAGAGAAGTTGAATAATTTATTCAAATTGCAATCGTTTTGACGAAAGATCGATGTCGTTGGATTACAGCACGACTTGCAAACGAAACGACATTAATCCTCAATAAGGATCCTTGACATACTCCAAATGAAGTATTCAAAAATTGCTTTCTTCCATCGTTTACACACGGTAGAGATTTTAAGCGGAACTTGAGGAAACGCGACTAGAAATNGTGTGTGTGTGTGTGTGTGTGTGTGTGTGTGTGTGTGTGTGTGTGTGTGTGTGTGTGTGTGTGTGTGTGTGTGTGTGTATAAGACGAACATATAAAGCAACTTCAGCTCCGACTAAATGCAAATTCGACTGACTCTAACGTTCCGCGGATAGTTCGCCGCGTATCTCCGCCGGAAACAGATGGAACGGAAACAAGGTAAAAAGCGAAACGCGAGTCTTGTATGTCGATAACAAGAGCAAACCTCGTCCCGGCGATGAACTGTTCTCATTGTCCCTCGGCGCTCGCACGGCAGACCCGTTTATGTCTATAACAGCGATTTTAACATTTAAATTGGTCTCTCTTAAGTGAAAACGGGGTCTCTCTTCATTTTTCCCGGTTTAATGAACCTGTCATTCGGGGAGAGATCCTCGTCGTCCCTCTCGAAATAGAAGTCACGTGCAAGCACTGCCAAGGAAAATCCAACTATTTAACACTTCCCAGGTTCCGGTTCCTCGTCCCGTATGTTCGACGACAAAGGGGGGAATCAACGTTGGCGTGGAAGAAAAAGAAAAAGAGAAAGAGAGAGAGAGAGAGAGAGAGAGAGAGGGAGGAAGGGAGGAAACGAACAGACCAGCAAGAAAGGCTGATTAATACTCGAGGTATTGTTTTATGGAAATTTCCCCAGCAGCGGGGGACACTTTTTATTCATCAGCTCCGCAGTCGTGTAACCCATTAGAGGCGAACCCGTGGCTGCATTGTCATGCTAAGACACTGATTTTCTTTTACCCCTGATTACCTGCTTTAAATCTCTGGGTGCAGGTAGGAGGGAGGGCAGGCCGAGAGGAGAAACTTGTGCTTTTTCTCCGGGCGAAGGGCCGGGGTTGAAACGAGTCAACCTCTTAGGACGAGAGATCTTTTGACTTAATTACGGGCGAACAAAGGCGAGGAAATCGCGCGAAGTCCGAGACTCGGCAGAAAGTGAGGAAAAAAGAAGCGATGGGCGATGGGAGAGGTTGGAAAAATAAGCGAGGCGGAATTCTTACGAATGGTATATCGGCCATCGCGTGGCGTTGTAACGAAATTACCAGGCAAAGGTCGTTTGCATTCGCGCGCGGGAGTCGCTGATGAGCAGACGGGGCCCCTGAGTTACGTAATTTCCTAACACGGCCAAACGGGGAGCACAAAGAACGATGCGTGGACCCTGAAATGGAATAGAATGGGAGAGGAACGGAATAGAATAGAGCACGGAATACAATGAATATATAAAGTAGATCCGCGAACCTAGAGCGTTATCTCCGTGGCTACCGGCGGCAGCCCCGTGCGAGAAGGTAAATCGTTATCCACGTGTACGTACAGCTTTTTGCTCTCGGATCTCGGATCTCTTGCGTGCGGTGCCCATTAGCGTGGCATATCACATTAAAACACCGGTCCTCTTTTTTGCACCATCGATGCTCGCGCGCAAAGTAGAACGGGCCGCCGGGATTTTTTTACGATTTCGTAATACGTGAAAGATTCGTAGGTGTGAGCCAACCGAACCGCCGAGAGCAATGAACCACGGAGAATGGATTTCACGTTGTTGAAACACCGACGAACAGTCGGACAAAATTTGTCTCGAGGTCGTTCAACTCGAGACAAATTAAAGGTACTGTTAGCTTCTGCTTGAAAGGAAAAAGAAAGAAAGAAAGATAATTGACCGACCGCCAAACTGTACAGGTACCTTCATTACGAATCGAGAGGACACGAACGTGTTCAATTCGTTCGGTGTAGATAATCCTCGCGAAGCAGGTTTTCCCTTTATGATCGGGCTGTTTAATTTCTCTCGCAAATATCGACTTTACGACTGCTCGACCAAATTAGTTCCAGACGATAATTTCCCTTCGACGGACGACGAGTAAAAGAACTTCATTCACGACGAGGAGGACATAGAAGAACGTAGCAAACGTTCGAAGGAGTTTAGTAGTTTATTAGAAGCCGAGAAATTCATACGAGTTTCTACGCGATGACCAGAGTTCCATTCAGACGGCCAGGGATACGTAACATCTTCTGGCGCCTTGGAATCTCATTCCTCTCGAGTACGTAGACTTGTCGGCTGTCACGTAACGTTGACGGACGCCTGAACAGATGCTAATCTACGGTTCGTTGGCCGTGAAACGCCAACGAAAGTAACAGCGCGTCTGGAAAGTAAACGGGCGCGAAGGAACGACGATCTGTCACCGCGCGGTAGGCGCAATAAAACTTTCGAGAATGATACATCGGCGTTTCAGCAGCGGGCAATGAGAATTATTCGCACGTGAGCGTGTGAACGTGCCTCCGTGGAACACGTGCACAGACGCGCGGCGGTCTGTTGTTGGCCGACGTGAAAATATAATTTCCGTTCTGAGAAACCACTCCGGGATCTGTCTCTATTACTCGTGGCCGCGGAGGGCACGTTGAACGCGAACGAGGTTCGCCGATGTGCGTTCGCATCGTGCGCGAACCGTCCGAGTGGATCACACGCCTAACCGTTTAAATTACCGCGCGCCAATTTTCCAAACCCTTCGTCGTATCACGATTAATAATCCGTGAATACACAAAACGATCCAATTCGGTACAAGGCAGATTCGATTCGGTTCGATTTGGTTCGGTATTCATCGAGTTCGACCTTGAATTAACTTTTTCGTGGAATGTCGGCGGACGATCCTTTTCTCTACTCATCCGGAATCGGCTGCAGCAAATAGCGAGATCAATTAGCGAGATCAATTAGCGACCTCAAAGATTCCTTTGAGCATGGTTTGTTAAGGACGATTTCCTTATCGACTTAAATTTAGGCGAAACTAAATCCACACGCTTGCGAGCATCGCGTGGCATCGTAACTCTCTTCCTTCTCTCGCAACCGACTCCCCGTTACAAAACCGTGCCCTCGTCTCGTGGGATTTTATCGATTTAACGATGGCGAATCCGCTCAACTTCCTTATTACAGGTGGTTTTGAGATTCCCGAGCGTGCCTCGTTCACGTACTACGAGCAAACTATGGCTGCACATGCCCATTTTTCGTTCAACGACAGCGTGAATAACACACGAAATTCATTTCCTGCGGTCCGGCCAGGTGCATCAAACTCTCGTTTAAATCACTCGAAATCAGCCTCGGAACCCGCCGAAATCACAGCGTTGCTCGTTAGAATTCCATCGTTAGATCGTTAGAATTTAACGACTTTCTTAAACTTCCCCACTGTGTTCACTTTCCACTCGTAATTCTCCACTGAGACTGGACAAAATAGGGGACAAGAATTTTTAGGGAGGTCTTTAAGATCTCTATCGAAGAGCTTGCTGCTACAGATCGGTCCCCCGAGATGGAAACTGGAATCACTCGTACGATAAATTTCTAAGCAACTATCCGGCGGTGTAATTAGTAACTACGTCTTGAAAGACTCTTTCCGAAGGAAAACCGCGGCGCATTAAATTTTTATCGTGCGCTTTCGATTTGCGTTGTTATCGCGAATAGTCGAAGCCAATTAGCTGACTGATTGAGCTGAGTGCTGTTGTACAAAGTGTTTATTACAATCTCGAGAAACCTTCGAACAGCATTTTTGTTTCTTCTTCCAGCGAGCTTTTATCTACGCTGATAGGAACAACGTCGTGCCGCGGCGTGTTCTTCTCCCGCTCTCGTTTAGTTTTAACGATTACCGACCGCCTAACTAGTTCTTCCAATATCCTGTATTATTAGGAATTTACATATTTATGCGCACGTAAAGCGGCCGCTCGCAGCATGTGATTTCATTCGGAGTCCTTTAATATAAACCTCGATGGCGGTTTCGCGTGATACGTCTGCTGGGTTCTCGAGCGGAAAGTAACGGGCAAAGGGGACGGCTGCCTTGTTTACTATTATCATAAATACGATCTAGTAACTTCTTCCTGTCTTGTACGCCCGTGCGTTGCGAATCAATTTCCTTGGCGAAATCTTTAAAACGCCGACGCGCCGCTGCGATGGAAGTTCACCCTCGCTGCGGTTCCCTCGGCTTCGACCGAGTCCCTTGCGACTTTGCAACGTCGGGCGGAACGCTCGTTCCATCGAGCATAACACCCTCCCTCGGGACAAAAGGATAGCACACTCGAAAAATTATTAAATCTCTTTTAGCAAACACGTGATACAAAATTTTTTTTTATACACATAGTATTTTTATCAATCATGTACCAGAAATGTAAATTAAATTTGTAGTATTTATGTCATTAAAAAAAAATAAAAATGGTAATATTTAGCATTTTAGAGTCAAAATAATAGCATAAAGATTTATATAGTATCTTAATGATTTTCTATAATATTTAAATCCAAAGATTTGCCGACCATTCTAAGACGCGAATCTTTCTGTTCGCAGATTATTGTTTTACTGCTTTCGCGATGCGCACGGTACAAACTGTACTTACGTGTTAATTTATTCGTCAATCATTTCAATATTACACAACATTATTTAATTTCTCTGTAATAAATATTATTCCCATCTTACCTTAGTAACCAATACCTCGCCATCTTCCGTGGATCGACGACTCAGAAGTTGTTGCTCCTTTTATAAATCATAAATCATGTTAAGAGTAGTGGAGGCCATCAGATCCGTCTAAATTGAACTTTTTTTCATCAGTCGTGAATAACGACTCTTCGCCATTTCTTATACATATAAACATGTTCCTCTGCAACATGTTCCTTCACAATTCTTTAAAAGACATCGAACATTTCCAAGATTTGTCGCAACTCTAGCTTCCTCTGCAACTTATCTCGCAGTCAAGCTTGAACTGCACGTATCATAGCACCTTGATCTTGGGCACGTCAGACATTATAGGTCATTCACGACACTTTTTCTTCTTCGATAATTATTGGGATCTTTTAGTGAATTCATTTAGTCAATTGTCACTTTACTACCTCTGTTTTGTTAAGCTACTTTTGTCACAGAATAGTGTTCTTCGTTTAAGTTCAGCTAAATTTTTCCTGTGGTCCATTTTTACAAATGTCACTACGCGCCTAACCGACCGTATTTCACACGAGCATTACGAACATTTCGACAGCTTCTGTACGACTGAGCAGAGTAAATATTCGGACTTGTTCGATCTTGCCTGCCACGAGGCTACGAGCAGTATTTACATTTTCGTTTTTGTATATTTCGAAAAGTTACGTGTCTCGGTAATAACACTCGACACAATCTACGGCCAAGGATACTGACGTAATAATCTGCGCATTCTCTGACTTACGACATAAGAACATGTTGTCCCGGGGTGTGTTGTCCTACATTTCGTAGAATCGCACTTCGTAACAGAAACATTTCCAGGATCACCTCGCACGATTGTATAAATATCGGCGGAGAATTTAACGCAGATTACAAGTTGCGCGCTGCCAGTGCCGTTCAGTCCGTCGAGACTAACGGAACAATACATACCAAGGTAAGAGAGCGATTACTAGGCTGGTCGATACTTCCACTTTTCTATTTTACAAACCGTGCTTGCTCCATCTTTTTCTTCATTGACAATCTGATTACTGTCCAGAGAAATCCGTCTCAATTGAAAACAAATTCAGAGAAAAATACGAAACCGTAAAAATTTATTAATCTTAATTCGATTCTCAACTAACTCTCTTAAAGTCTATGTCAGTTCGTTGGTGTCGTTACCAATTGTCGCGCGAATGTCTCACGGCATGACGAAAATTGACGATACTCGAAAAGAAGCTCGACATGTCGACGACGCCGAGGCTAGTGGTTTTCCGGTCGGTGAAAAATTTCACGTAGCCGACGATTAGCCGCAGCAAATATATTGCGCGTAACGCCGTTGCCTTTTATACGCGAGCGTAATTAGCCGCTCTTAGAGCGGGACTGTCGCTAATGAAGGGTACCAGCACGCATTCACCGAGGCTACCGCGTACCCAACGATGACTAATCCCCGCTTGTGTCTCGTTGACTGATCGTTATGACTCGGCTAACGACAGACAGTGTGTTTCCTTTCCTTTTTCTCCCTTTTAACGAACCGAGAAGCCGAGGCTCGAAGCGAGGACGAAACCGAACCGAACGTCCAAGGCAACGTGCGCACACGTCCCTGGGAAACGTTTAACCCCGTGACAACGGATGGAACCGATCCGCGTCCGCATACCAGTCGAATTGACGGGGTCAGAGAGACGATGATAGACGATCGATCGTCGAGCTTTAATCACCGCCACGGCGAATCTGTTCGTGCAAGGGGAGCCATCCTCCTTCGTTCTCCGTGGCCACAAAGAAAGGGAGAGCCCAACACACACGTCACATGTACGTATGTATGTACATACACCGTTCAAAAGTATTGGGGCACTTGTAGAAAATGAAATAAATTTGAAAAGCCATTGGGAAATTGTTATAATTTCTTCAATTTATTTCAACGTTCGTTATATTAAGCTGGGAGAGGTATATCTAGTTTACATTTTATGGCAATAATAACGTTAATCTTGCACAAGAAAGTTAAATTTTCTTTTCGTCGATATATCCACCGCGTTTTTCAAATTATTTGTTCGACTAATTTCGACATCCTGTTTCTGGTACTATTTGGTTCCATGCACTTTGTAGTTTCTTCCATAAATAATTTTATTCATTTTGGGACTTTGGACACACTTCACGGATTTTGCGATCTAATTGATTCCAAATCTTCTCTGTTGGGTTCAGATCGGGGAATTGAGGGGGCCAATGCATTATTTTTGATTTATCATTCCGTTCTAAATGTTGCAACATAGTCTTTATGAAAATAAAATTTTCACTCATTCATGAAAATAAAATTTTGACTCGTTAATCGCTTCCCAGATGATATGACATGACATAATCACGTAAAATAGACAAATATTGTTCTTTTTTCAGAATCCCTTCGATTTTTATTAAATCACCAACACTATTTGCTCCAATACAGCCCCAGACCATTATTGACCGCCCTCCGTGTTTAACTGTGGTTACGATACAATCGGGAATCATTTTTTCTTCATAAGCTCGCCGCTTGCAACCAAACACCTCAAATTTACATTCGTCGGTCCATAAAATATTTTTTCAATTGACCTCTTCAACTGACCAATTTCTATATTTTTTAGCCCACTGTGTTTTTACTTCATTCTGTGGTCTTAGTAAATGGTCTTTTATAGCTACCACGAAAAAATTACTAAATAAGCTGGTGTCCTAATACTTTTGAAGGGAAGTGTACATATATCTCTGCGCAGGCAAAGAAAATCGACGATCGCCATCTCTTTCACTTATCTGACGGCCGCGAATAGCTCCTATTCTCGCTGATGAAATTTGAATTATGATAAAGAGATTACAGCGAAAGCTGTGACCGCGCGCGCGCGCGCTGCGAGATAGCGCGGACGCGATAAAAATGTCTCGTGGTCGCGACGCTAAAACGCAGGATACCAGTACGCGGTACACGTGCCTCGAATACCGTAACCGTTGCCTCGAGTGGCCTGACAATTCTCCGTCCCTCCGCCTCGATTCTCACCTCCATCCTTTCGTGTTCTATCCTGTGTCCGGTTAATCGGGCCAGTCCACGTATAAATTGGATTATCGCGAATTCTCCGATTAGTTATCGCGCCGCGCGCACCTTACACCACGAATCGCCGACGCGCCGTTGTTGTCGCGATTACGTCGGCCTGGATTCCTCAAAATCCTCGTGGATACAACGCCCGAATGGATCGTCTGGATTATTGCCCGCGCAATAATATCACAGTGATTTAATCGCAGGGGCTGATCGTTAACGCGACAGAGAGCTATCGAAGTGGTCAAAATGACCAATTGATAATTTCCGTTGGATACTTGAAACAGCGTGTGTTTTCAAAGATTTCAACGATTTTTAAAATGTTTAATAAACGAAAGCTTGTGTACTTCGTTGTGTTATAAAGTTTTCTATTTTTCTTTTTTTTTACTTTAACATCTCTGATGGAAATTTTACGTTTTAATCACCGGTAGTTGTAACAAAGGACGAAAGTTACGAAAAACTCTTCGTTGGATCGCGCGTTTAGGATGTTTTTATAAATTAATGTAGAGGAAACAGGCACGGATCGGAATGATTATCGTTGCTCGAATTACACGAAATCATCGAACTAGAAGTTTCAAAATTATTCAGCTGGAAGTCACAGTTTCTTTCTTCCTTCGTTTTACACCAGAGACGTGTGTAAATCCTATTTCGAAGAATTACAAATCAAACTTGCTTCTAAATTACTTTGACGAAATGAGAAAGGTGAATACGTTCGTTGGTTTGCGGACGCGAATGCACAAAACGATACCGACGATTTAACTAGTTTCGCGAAAGTTGGGAACGCGATAAGAAGGGGAGGGGCGGGAGGGATTCTTATTTCTATCCAGCCTTCAATTATTGCAAACGATAATGGACAGATCCGTGGGAATTGCAGCATGAACGAAGACGTACGATTTCGCGGAGTCTATCCAGAGTTTGGACAGAGCTGCGAGGTATGCTCGCAGAAATAGGAAATATAACAACGGCACAGCAAACGACGGTAAACTCTAGATTTCCAAGCTGCACGTTCCAAGTCTCGGCGCAATGACGGGTAATTGTCTTTTCCAGGGAATCCGATATCTCCCCAGAGATATACACTGCAAACATTCCAGTCAAATACCTCCTCCTCTCATTTGTGCATTTATCGTGCACGAATTTTTGCGAAACAAAGCTTTGAGTCGAACGTATCGAATGGAATCAGACACGCGTCTGCTTTGTAATCAGCCTGCCACCTACATCCTACAAGCATTTCGTCGCTGCAGATCCATGAATTTTTTATAAACTTCAAATTACGAACCCTCCAAACGACCCAGCGTGTTTTAAACCGTCAGTTTCGCATCGTCGGGGTTGTAAAAATGAAAGTACACTCGCGATGAAAGAACAAGATAAAAGTTAAAATTCGACGTGAAATCGTGAAAACCAGCGGATGCGCGCGCATTTGATCGTTTAGCGGCAACGTTTGAACACAGTGGCGAACACAGTGACAAACGAGGCGCAATTTCGAAAGCGTGTCAAGCGGATAGAGCTTAAGCGTCCATTAAAAGTCGGGAGAAGGAACGGAAGGCTGGCGAGACTTGTAGAAATTTATTTGGTAGGGAGGCAGAATTACTGTTTGCGGTTTATGCAGATGAGCAAACACGGCCAGATTTACTTCCGCGTGACATCGCCGAGACGACTATCATCACGCAAAATTACACGGAGATATTTATATGGCAAATAGCTGCTTCGTCAATGTTCTTTCTCGTGGAGGCAAAAAGCCCCGCGAGAGAGGAAAAAGGCAAGATTGCTGCACGCCCCCGTTGGCAAAAGAGTCAAGCGCGGAGTGTACTTCGTACCTCCACCCACCCCCTTCAACCCCCGTGTCGCAAGGACCCAAGCAGAGATTTCTGTTCGTGCTTATCGGGTAAAATTGAGTGGGTCGACGGAGAGTCACGGACTCTTGGTAGACAAAAGAAGGGGAAAATTAATAAATTATTCGGTTCTCGGGCACGTTCCCTACGTACTCGTCTCTCTCTCTCTCTCTCTCTCTCTTTCGTCTGGAATATCTGCCAGCGACGCGGACGATCGCCGGCGATCGAACGAAAGAGGTAATAATTTCATTCGACCCCCTTTTCTTCCCCACCCCGTCGCGAAACTGTATAACAATGAAACGTTTCGTGTAAAATATTCCCCGGCGGCGGTTCGAAATATCGATAATTAATTTCAATGACGAAAAGTTAAAACGTGATTTAATTTGATTTTGTCAAATGAGCCAACCAGCTTTTAAAGGATGATTAGTTACCGATTGGACGTCACGTCCGGTGTGAGAGTGCTATAAATGAAGAAAGGCAATGATTAACGCACGTTTGACGCGCGACGATCAAATCGATTTTAAATATTACTATTTTCATTTTATTCCTTTTCTTTTTTCTGACGAAGTTCAGGTTAGAAGAATTTCAAAATTAGTTAACCGGGAAATGCATCACGTTGTTGGAATATTCGAAATTATTGGATCAAGATCACATTATAATAACTTCTTGGAAACTAAAATAGTTCGCTGGTACAATGGCCAGAATGAGAATGACGCAGCAGCGTGTGGCACGTCATTTATCAACACTCTCAGTTATCCAAGAAATTTCTAACTCGATACAACTGCAGAAAGTGACGATTCCTCTGTGAAATCCACGAATCAGACACGCACGTGCCTGTGTCAATTTTCCATTAGGTCGGATATACGTATGAATGTTGCACGATCAAAGAGATCGTACGGTGCACACCATAACGCATTAACAACGCTAATAGAGCTTTTCACAGTGCGGATGCATTATTATTCAGTCATTAGCCGTGCACCAGTTTGACATAGTTACGCAACGCGTGTCACGTATCATTCATTCAAGCAGGACGCCACACGTCCTCAAACAGATTTTTCCTCCGATACGAGTTATTAAAACGAGTCACAATTACAACTTGTATGAACTACCTACGACCGATTCGTCACTTATATCCACATCATTTTCCGTGAATTAACGCGATTCTTTTTTTTTTCAAATTTTCGCTCGTTTCGCGGTTCATATGGTCATCTGCATATGGACGAGGCTTGATATCGCGGTATTAATAGGCTGGGAATCACTGTAATTAACTAGCCATAATAATTTTTAATGAATATTCAGAAATCCGTGTACAACCGAGGTGTTGCGTCGTGTTATTTGTGTTATCGTTACAGCATAAATCGTAATTCCATCGTAGTCGTGCTTTTGATAGGGAAATACCTACGAGTAGCTTAATGAAAAATAGATTATGAAATGCGAGACCGGGGATTAACATGCAAATAGGATAAATTACTGTTTTCGAAATTGCTGTGGTACTTGCGTCGCGTATCAGAGAATTATTGCGCTGATACACACGACGGATATTATCGTCGGTAGTCGGTGTACGCATCATATCGTTGTACGTCAAAACGTCACAGAAGATGCAATTTAATCATCAAAATAGTATCGACGATTAACGCACCGGTGGAACATTGTTTCTATCTGAACGAAGCACGATTTCAAATACGATGAATATACGTTTTGTATATTCAGGTCTCTGGAATCTTTCAACAGGTTTCGTCGTACGACGTTTCCACCGGACGTCTTCGGTTTCATTAGCATCTTTATTAACACGCGGCGAATTTATTAATCTCAAGCAGCGTACGGAGTAAATAAGTCTCAGCGCACAGGCTCCGAATTTCAATTAACGAAATTGATCGACGCCGATTAGGCCTCGAATCTCCATTTGACACGAAGTCAACGAGTTTTTTTCCACGGCAGGTAGAAACAGGAAAAAAAGGGAACGAGCAACGAATTAACTAACCCCCCCGCGACATTCGTCGTCCGTTGTCCGGGCAACTTTTGATTAAAAGAATTCGTTGGTCGGCCGCGGCGAGCAAACAGTTTACGAGTGATTCAAAGTCGTCGAGTTTGAACAACCCATCCCGCAACGGTACACAGATCTTGAAGCAATAAGGTTCTCCTTCACCGGAGAACCCAGCAACTGTTACTCTCGTCTCGGCGACACGAGAGTCGCGGAAAAGTTTCCCAAAGAGACAAGCCGAGCCGAGCCATCGTCGAGACGATGCAGCAGCTGTAGGTGGCAGGGGGTCGATTCTCTCGGAAGACCGTAGCAATCGCTGCTTAACTAAAGGACTTGGGACTAGCGACTGAGCGGTTTGTTACGTCACCTACGTTAATCGAGCGTAGGAAACGTAGGTTCTGCACGATCGGGAAAGTGCTGCTAGTTGGAAGACAGGGTAGTAGTGGTTGTTGTTGTTGATGGTGGTGGTGGTTGTCGTCGTATTTCTCCACGAGATTTACGTTCGACGATCGGTTTGGTCTTCCACGGAGAAAGACCATTTATCGATCGTACACAATGTGAGTTAATTGCCGCCGGGGTTTTCCCCCAACTTTCCGTTGTTCTTTCCGTTCGTACGTTTCGCGGCGGTTTTGTTCCGCGGGGACGTATCCTTTAATTACGTTCTTGCTGCGATTTCGCGAAACGGGACGGCGTAGTAACCGTTTGAAACGTCGTGGGTGAACAGGAAGGGATTTCAAGACGAGGAAACGAGTGCAATCGCATAAAAGGACATGGGCTATATTGTTTCTAGCAACACACCGGGGCTTTATCCCGTGATCAACGCTTTCCTGCGAGCCGGTGCTATTGGCTAGCGTGGTAAACCCACGCGGCGTTGTGCAAGCACGAAGCTGATGAACGCGGAAAGCAACGGTAATGACAATCAGCGAACGGTAGTGCCATTATACGCGGTTAACTCGCTAGACACGCAAGTGTCTCACGACCTTGTGCGAACACCTTCCTCCGCTCGGCTTTTTCATGCCACTTTTCTTATCGTTTCTCCGTATATTCCCTACGCCGTATTGAACGGCGTCAAGTCTCGTTTCTCGGTACTACACTAGTATTCCGCGCATTGATAGTTTTTAGTCCATTGGCCGATGATCCATCGGCCGCTTCAACCTGCATCTCGTCGTCGGTCATTCGTAAATCACTGGGAACATATGTTGCGGCTCTTTAACCTGTTAACCGAGTCATCCTCTAACAAGAAGTTTCCACGTGAGATCACGAGGCTAAAGTACGAGAACGAGGCGAGAAGTTGTACGTTTTTAACAGGCGAACAGATGGTTTTAACGACGTCGCGACGTTGATCTCGGATATAAAATATCGCGGGCATCGAGAACGATCTCAAAATTTTGAAAAATGGGTAGGTAGGAACGTAAACTGTTCTGAAATAATCCATTTCGCCGGCGGCGAAATCTAATTAAGAGATAACATCGAAAATTTTTCGTCGTGACGCGTTGCATCGTTACGATAAACCCCCCCTGCCCTCCTTTCATTTGAATGAAAGATTCGATAACGCGCGAGGCTAGCGATCCATATATAGACCAGCAGCGTGTTACACGTTCGCGTAGTTACACCGTGAACGGCCCATGAACGTCCCTACGTTCGTTCAAAAGTGTTCGCCAATCGCACACACACAAACACACACACACACATACGAACGAACACCGTAGGCACGTCGAACGGACAGATACGCGGCATCAGAGAAAACTTATCCAACGATGGCGAATACATGATCCACATATCGGATGGAAAGTCACGGTGTTCCGGCGACCGGTTGTAAGAGAGACAACGACAGAAAGAAAGAAAAAGAGAGAGAGAGAGACGCGGACGAGGCGAAAAATAAACAAGTTATGAGAAGGCCAGTAGCAGTGGGTACGCGGTGTGTCTAACCTTTATGCAAATAAAGTGTTCTCGCGGCCGATAGAGACTCGAGCTTACGGATCGTAATGCCGTTCCATGGCCCGTGACAAGATCTTTTATCGCGATTAAACGCACGAGTCGCAACACGCCACCTCTCCTGTACCGTCGCGATAACAGCCACTGGTTCTTCGAGGGACAGTAAAACCAGAAAAGCTACGACAGGCCATGCCAGCCTTGGAGTGGGACAACGAAAGAGGCCTGCGGAATAAGGTGGTTCTTCTTTCTTCGCCGTGGTCGTGGTCGTCTTCTTCTTCCACAGGCGAAGGGGAGGAGGGTAGGGGGAAGCTACGATGTTGGACCACTATCAATCTCGCCACGACATTCCCGCGGAGTGGAGGACGCGTGAGGGATCGTGGCAGCAAGGGGCAGCGAGAGAGGCAGCAGAGAAGAGCCGAAGGGGGATGGCTTGGTCTAATACGGCCAAAGTTTAATTACCGCATTACTTTGGTACGCTTTGCCCATCGTATCCCGATCCGCTCATCCTTCTTCCGCCGAATCCATCAGCAGTCAGGACGGTTGATTGCGAAATACACATGGTGGTGGAGGGGGGGGGGGGGAGAAGGAAGCATCGTGTAGGAAGCAAATAGCCTCCTCTCGAAATTCTATACACACTGTTTTCTTTGAACTTCATCCTCTCCGGCTGGCTCAATCATCCCACCACCTTGACGCCACGTTCGTGTTCGCGGTGCTACGTGCAACGCCAAGGCAACCGCTTCTCTTTCCTCCGTTCTCTCGCTGTATCGTTCGCCACTGTTCCATCCAATGGCCACCACAGAGTCCGGCTTTATTTCGTTCCAGCCAATCCCCTCCTAAGTGTCTCTCTCTAACAGTATCCGTGAACGTGTAGCATCTATAGATGGTAGTGGGTAGCCACTTAGAGGCGCGGAGCGTAACCACGCATAAACCAGTTTCCTGGTTATCCGACTCCTCGCATTTTCCTGGTCGACGCACAGCGTGTCGAACCCGCACGGAACGTACCATTAACGGAGGCTCCGCTCGATTCCGCTGCGATCGCCGATCACCAGCAGCAACCTGGAAACCGGTGGTGCGCCGCTCGATGCCGCTGCTTAAAGGCCGACTTGCTATCGTTTTAAAACGACCGCTTCTAGACCACGTCCACGTCATGATACCGGGCATCGAATAATTACGTAACAAGCTATATTTTCGTCTTCTTTGACCGTGTTACACCCCCTTACCCTGCTGCCTATCGATCCTCCCGTGACGTTCAAGAGAGGAGAGAGACATTATCCGATTCGATTGGTATGCAATCGATACGATGACGAATATTCCTCGGATTTTATAATCTTAGAATTTTTTATATAAATGTAAAACTCGAGATAAATCACGAAGTGATCGTATACACTTAGAATTCTGAATATCTCTTCTTGGAGAATTAGCTCCGCGTGGCTGATCAACAATGAACAAATCTACTTGCATTGGCGCTCCGCGTATTACACGGAGGGCAACTTTGTTGGACAACTTTTAATGAAAAGAAAATTATTGTTAGAGCAGTGTAATTAATTAAAATGACAGAGTTACGACATTTCGATAGTGGCAAGTACAAGTACAGTAGATTTCAGATTTTTTTCAAATTAAGTTCCGAAGAATATCTAAAGAAGAAGAAGAAGAAGAACAAAGAGAGAGTCTTTGCGGGTTTGGCGAATGTTTCCAGGTCTGAAATTTTCTAGGTCACCTCGAAATCTACATAAAGACCGTAGATCGCCTCAAGTATCATAATAACGGCCGAGGAAATTTTGCAAAAATCGTAACGCGTCATATTTTTCGAGGACAACGGCTAAATTGACCTTGCGACCCGGGTTCAGGTGTCCGTGAAAGGAGGACGGATTCGCGGGAACAAGCGGCCGCGAGAATCGTTGTTAAACGAGAATAAAAGTTTCAGAAGGGATCGGCAAGAAGAAGAAGAAGAAGAAGAAAAGTCACGAGTTAACTTTGTTTCTTAGAGTGCGTCTCGTAGAGACGGGATTGGATGATAACATTTAGCAGTTTAACGTTGACTTGGACAGAGAGAGAGAGAGAGAGAGAGAGAGAGAGAGAGAGAAAGTTCACATCTCTTTCTCCCTTTCACGCGGATAAAGTGGTACGAATTAAATCAGCGTGGAAGACTTTCTTTACGACGAAGGTAACATCTATAAATTTTCGAGAGATCGGAGAGGCGAAGGAGCGGTGGTGTATATCGCTGTACAAGACATTCAAGACATTCGTACACTCTTATAACCTTCTGCATAACTTTGAGAATCCGCTTGACCGAGAACCTGTATCGAGAACGGCCTTACGCCGTTATGCGATAAGTCGCGTGCCCGTTAAACGTTCGCACCGCAGCGATTCGGTACGTTTCGTTTGTTGCACGTTCGCTTGTTCGGGATCGCGGTTACGCTTGCACGGTCAACAGTAAATTAAGCCGCGCGAACCAGTAAATTAAAAGCTGGCCGAGTTAAGTTACATAACATAATTCACCGTAACGAAGCAAGCGTACAACGATCGAGCCGAACGAGCTTAAGTATTACTGCTAATCTACTTTTCAACGTGGATTTTATGATCCACGGCGCTGATAAACGCCGCAATCCCTCCGGTATTTTAACGATTCTCACGATTTCAACGGCCCGGACGTTTAACGTCCGACTCGATTGCGTAATAAGTCGAGAGATTTATATACTTGTTTCTCTGCAGCTGAAAGCGAGGGAGGTAATAATTGTTGAGGAAACTTAACATCGAACAGCTTCTCCTCAATGAACCATTAAAATTCCCTTGATTAAATGGGGAGGGGGGGGGGGAGAATTCAAGGAGAGTAATTTAAAAATTTAATACTCGATGCTCAAGTCCTTTGTATAGATACATGTACTTGAAAAGTACTTAAAAAAAGAAAAGAAGTACACGCTTGAAGTATTAAGCTCTTTCTTCCGTAAAAGACCAAAGAAGAAAAAGAAATACAAAGTTAAAGATTGTAACGTTGTTACGACAAACGTTAGAAAAATACGATACCACGTAATTGATGATTCCCTGTTGTTTATTTCCAAACGATTTCCCTTGCAGTTATAGCGCAGACAGAAAACAGTCTCGGACACTGTGGGCGGGCAACTCTTTTTAATTGGCCTGCTCCAAAGTCGCTACGAGGAGATGCAGCAGTAAAATTTCCATTCGGAATCACCAGTCGTCCGTTCGATTCAGTCAGCCGGAGGTATCACGGTTACATATTGGTCGATACAATCTATTTCCCCGGCCACTAAAATAATTGGATCGCATTAGAGCGACTCGCGCGAATATCAATTGAACCGCTTCTAACCTCGTTACATAGCCAAGCATTATTACGGTATCTTATTTGCTCGGTTAACGTTGAATCGAAGGAGAAACTTGAAATAACCGGCGGCGACGCGCGGCATTACGTGCCGCGTCGCGGAGAGAGACTGAAAGATATCGAAAATCCATAAGCTCCAGCTACAGTGGGTGGAACTATAAAGTCTAAATATTAAAACGTTCGATAAAATATGAACAGCATACGCCGCGGTATGCCAGATAAATTTTCTTCGGAGTAAAAAGTTCCCCGTAATGTGTTACCGGTTTAAACAAATATTTTCCAGACAGGAATCTCGCGTTAGTCACTTTCGATAATATTTAAAATTTTCACGCGATGTTGAATCAACACGATCGAACGTCCCCGCTCGACTAGTTTAACAAGTTGGAAATCTGGTCAGACTAGTTCGCGTAAATATATAAATAAACAAACTGCGATAAGGTTGCACAAATTACGTTTTAATTATACGTTAATTACGTTATTAGTCACATCGCGCGGTTTAATATGAAATTTATTATCCGTGATTAGGGGTTCCGTTTAAACTATATAATACGTACTTTGTGAACTTAATCGCTCGACGCCGGTCAGGCTTGAGTAAATTTCCAAGTGAGGTATTACATTTCTGAATGATGCCTGAAATAATTCCCCCCGCGACTGCAGGAAAAATTATTTGCAAATAATTGCTTCTTGCAAAGTGAACTGATTGAATTACGGCCACTAATTGAAACGTCAGTTATCTATCTCGTCGAGTTAATTTCTTTTTTAAACACGAATGAAAGTCACAGTCTCATCGAAGAAATAAAAGCACGAGTCAGGATGGGAACGCCCGTGGAACAATACGCGTTACGCGAAAAAGAGCAATTAAATGGGACGACAGCGGGGAACTGGCGGTCGTAACTTTATTAGAAACGGGTCGTCGGTAACGCACGCATCGGCGGACGAAACGACACGGCCAGGGGGCCATTGGGTCGATCGGTACTCAAGGGCGGACGAATAGCGGCCGCTCGTAAATCGACGAAGACGAGCACGACGACAAAACGGTCGTTTCCTTGCGAAATTCCGCGGCGGAAGATTGCCGATTGCGATTGAACCCGATGAGACATCCAGGCACCGTTATTCCAGCATGGTGACGCGATGGTATAGGCACCTGGTACCGAGTGCCTACGTGTGTCTCTCTCTTTTCCTCGTTCGCGTGTTCTCTCTCTCTCTCTCTCTCTCTCTCTCTCTCTCTCTCAAACTCATTCTCGTTCTTTCTCTTTCTCTCTCTCCTCCTCCATTCTTTCTCACCGAGCCGATGTTCGTTTCGCTTCTTCCACGTCGAACAGCATCTAAGCACGGCGTGAATCGGCCAGAGTATACGTTCAGAGGGACACCGACGCCCGCTTAGGTCGCACTGTTCACACGTGCACCCGATTTTGCTCTCTTTGGGATCTCCTGCTTTTCCTCTTCCCCACCCCATTCCTCGCCATCTTCCTGCATTCCTTGTCCGCTACCATGGCCTGTGTGTACACTCGCCGCGATAATTACCATTTATTCGGCACGCAAACGCGAAATTCTGGGTTAGCCGTCCCCAGTTAATCACACGTTGCGATTCGATTTTTTCCCTTCCAATCGATCAGAGCGCAAAATCCCTCTCGCATGCCTGTTCACGATCTTACACGTAACGCATAATTCGGCAGCCTGACGTCCTCACCGTTAGAGTACGTTCCCTGTCGCGTCGTACGCATCGTACGCATTCCTTCGACCGGTTCGCTTCCGATATATCGTTTCTCTCGTGTCCCGAGGAAATTTTCCTTTCCTCGGCGGAGGATATCAGTCACACGTCACACGCGTCGCACGGTCTTAAATGGAACGCGAACGCAGCGTTGATTCAGGTTCAGCGAGGGATCGTTTCGCGCGGAACATCCGGCGCGCGCGTAAAACATCGGTGGAAATTTCAATAAATTCCCGGCACTTCGCGATTGTCAGCGTCGGCGTAACGTTCTCACGAGTGGTAGCCCCTGGTTGCCCTCGTATTAATTCCACCGGATCCAGTTTGCTCATTAACGTCACTCGCAATCTCTGCCTCGCGAGAGTGTCGCCGAGGCAAAGTGCATTCGCGTGTACGAAATGAACCTTTATACATCGTATTAGTCGAATTATTGCAACTTATCCAGGAAGGGAAGAAGGGAAGACTCTTCTAGCGCGACTCCGTGTGAGACACGAAGGCACGAAGGAGGAAATTTTTCTAACGTGAGGGCGGATTCACGTTAGAAAAATTGAAGCCTGGTAAGAATAGAATTTCAGCGGATCGCGCTCCGAAATGCCTACGTGAACGAAATCGAGGTCTATCGGTACGTGGCGGTGGGTAGCAGCGAGGCGAGAGAGAGGTGAAGTGAGCTACGATCCCGATAAGAATACGAGGAAGTAGCGGAATGGGGGAAGAATTCGGGTGGAGGCAATGGACACACACACGCACATACACACGCGAGAAAGGGAAGGAGAGAAAGAGGTTGGCTTGTTTTCAATGGTGTCGAAGCCTGCGATCGAATTGTGCGTACCGTTCTGTCCTCCTTAGTCGGCAGCGGTCCCAGTGCCCCCTCCCCCTTCGCCTGTTCGGTCGAGGAAGAGTCGTGCGCCGCGGCTCAGCCAGGTGTACCCAGTGCCTAAGAGCCAGCCGGTCGACGTCGTTATACCCTGCAGCGCGGTGCTCGCGAGGTCCGTACATTATCATTGCAAATCGTCGTTTAATTTCCAACCGAGTGGCAAACTCTCGCGCGACTCTCGTCCTCAAGATCAAGTTCAACTCTCGGCGGACCTCTAGCCGGACCCGCGATTTGTGATTTTCCTCGATTTCTTTCTTCACACTGGTGGTGACAACGCACGCGATCCTCCGATCTCCTCGTCGTCCGGCAGCCGGTGTTCGTCGATGTGATCCTCGCATCGAGAGATACGTTCGCTTCGTGAATACAAACGCATTCCTCCACGTTTTTCTTTTTTTATTTTTTTTTTTTCGCTGGTGGTGGTCGCAGAACACGGAGAGAAGAAGTGCAGAGGAGAAAGTTTGCACCGTTTGGCCCAGCTTCGAATTCGATATCGATAATCTCACGACAGGTATGTGGAAGACGGCCAGTGGAAAGCGTTTCGTGGTGTATCGCGGTGAGTGCATTCGGGTGTAATTGTTTCAACCGTCGTTCCGTGGAGTGCGACACGGCTGTGTCGTGTTTCAACGTGGTCCCGCGTTCGTTTCCGCGGCCGCGAGTCAGAATTTCAACGCAAATTCCAAAACGGTTCGGCCACGCACGCTCTCGAGCCTCTTTGCTCCTCGAGGGGGCCACTCGTCGAGCCGCGCGATCGCAGGCGCGGTCGCGCGCGCCAAAACTCGCGGACGCAGGCGTTTCGAATCGTTTCGAGCCGCGACTGTTATTTAGTTTTCCGCGCGACGGAAAACAACGCGATCGGAACAGATGTACGCAGAAATACGCTTGTTATTTACGTACGTTTTCCCCGTGGCTGGAACGGCAGCATGTTTTGATAGAATGGGAAACATTTCGACGACGCAGCTTCGAGGGATACAAATATTGTCGGAGGAACAATTTGTTGATATTCGGTTGATATTCAATTTGCGCGATGTAAAGATCGGGATAAACAGAAAAGAGGGGGGGGGGGAAGAAGGACTATTTGATCGAATTTGGTATATCCTCCAATGAGTTTCGCGGACAAGAGTTCGTAACATTTGAAATATCACCGAGTATCGTGCGTGAATTGTCTAATAGATGTTAGGACTAATTTTCCAAATTGAAATGAATAATATTGTTTCATATTATAAAATTTAAAAAAAGAAAAAAAGCTATTAGAATGAAAAGTGTGAAAAAATCAAGACTGAAGACTCTGGAAGATCGTGTGATAATAAAATTTCAATACCGATGGAGGGATCACTTTCGCGTAACGAATACCTGCCGATTACCAGCAATTGATAAAAATAAGAATGATCGACAGCTTCCTGTGTTCAAATCATAGACTTTACGACTATCTATTTCGTGTTGTTAACCCTTGTCAGTATGCAAATAAAACGCGCAACAACGCGGTGAGAAGGAATCGTCGTTAATTTCACGTTACAAGATTTCTATGGGGTGCTCGTGGAACAGGTTGAACGAGTTGAAAAACGGACGCAAAGTGTCAGATTAAATTGAGATTGCTATAGATTCAAATAGTCTTTAAACTTACGTCGAGTCCCATTTAAAAATCGAGTTTATATTTAACTACCAGCGCCTCGATGCTCGTTAACCGTAAAAAACGAACCAGAGGGAATCAATTTTCTTCTCCGCAGTGTCACACAGGGTGCCGCGATGTAAGATCCGCTATAAGCGACAATTTCAAAGATCGCAAATTAATACCGAGAGAACTGGCAAATTATCTAAAACGCTCCAGATTGCACGGTGATCTACAACCGCGACCGTAATCAGTCGTAACCACGAGTTAACGCAAAAACAGTACTGAACACTCCAAGTCTTAGAACACTTCAAGTTTAATTCGAACTGTAGGGAATGTAGTCGATCGACTCGAGTCGTTCCTAAAAATTCAGCCTGTCGCAACAAGATGATCTGAAAGATAGTATTTTCAAAATTGTCATTCGCTTATTTTTATTTTTACGATTAATCTGATTTAACGCTCCACTTTTACTCTCTCGTATCTGAGTTGATGAGTTCTCAACCGAACGAGTCGATCAATTCTCGACCAATGAATCGAAAACCGATGAAGTAATCGTGTGCCGTTCTTTCTTTTTTCTCTGTTTACAGTTGAAGATCGCGAAACAGGTGGAGCGGCACGATGACAAGACTCATCACGGCGTTGCTGGTGCTGCAGGCTATGGCGAGGTTGGGTCGCGTGGCGGCGGCGGCGGAGTCGACGCACGCGGCTGACCAGCAGCAGCCAGCCCCTTCCGCGGTGCCGTCGGGGCTTTCTGGGCCAGATTACACGGGGCCATCCGCCGGTTCCGACGAGTGCGACCCAGAAATGGTGGGCTTCGAGCTGGTGACCGGCTACGTGTTCACTGCGCCCACGAACATGCTCGAGTCCATACCTGGTACGCTGATGCTCACCGATTGCTTGGAGACCTGTCAAGCGAACGATTCCTGCCAGGCGGTCAACTACGAGACCGGCCTGTGCGTTCTATTCAGCTCGAACGCCGACAGCAACCCAGGTAAGATTGAATCGTTATCTCGTACTCTCTCACGCGCGCGTTTATGTATTTGTTGTGTGTGCGTGTGTATGTGTGTACGGATCCAACTCGATGGACGCGCGATATCCCTGCAACATTGTGGAAATGTTCCGGCGCGGGTCAAAAAGACCAGAGCACGGCTGTTGAGCGTGCAGCAGCTCACCGGCACAGAACGAAGAATCGCTCTTTCTCCCGATTCGTCGACGTTGAACGGTGCCACGCATCCGCCGATCCTACATATATGTATGTCCCCGGACGAATAAGGGAATTCCATGAAGCGTGCAAGCGCACCGCGGAATGATTAAATGCCGGCGTGGACGACGGATAAAATAGACGTGTGTCGTTTCGTACGAGTCAGCCATCGCCGCTTTTATGCGGCACGTGAGCCGCCTCGCTGAGGACGTAACGGGTCTCCAGACGATATTCGGACGGTCGACGGCTATTTGCTTCGTTCGATCGCGAAGAAAGTATGCGCGGAGGAAGGTCAGGCCGAGATTCAGGTCACCCTGGAATGCGACCGTACAACTGCTGTTACGTTACGTCGAACGTTGGTCTTTCTCTGTCCCTTTTTCTTTTCTTTTCATTTTTTATTTTTTTTTCTTCTTTTTCTTTTTTCTCTTTTTACCCAATTTCGAGCGGTCGAACGTGCTCCTGTTTTGCTCTCCATCCTTTCTATAAACGGCTTTTTAATTAATTCGCGAGACATACAGTTACATTTTGTTACGATTAGATTCGTTTCGTTTCTATCGACAACTCTAGATTTCTATGGTCAGCACGGACTTTTTAGTTAACAGGGAAGAGCTTGGAATTGCCTCGAGTTGTATTATTGAAATTCCATTCACTTTTAATCTTTGCAAAGATTAGCTCTGTTTCGTTAGAATTTTTTTTTTTTTTTTTTCAAATAATCGTGAGGAGGTTGAAAGTATATGTTTCTGAACGAAACAGAGTAAGAAGAGGAAAGTTGAATAATTCAATTATGATAATGTCGTGTAATAAATTTTAATATCGAATTTCAAAGTATAGAGACCAATTAAAAACGATGGAATATTTTTTATCGACTCTAAAATCATTTAATTACCAGATACTAACAGCTAGAATTTTTTTCAGTCTTTCAACTTGTAAAATTTCAGTCTGTTTCGTTCCCTACAGAAATGCCATCGAATGAAGTTAATTACTCCTGATTAACTCAGTGAAGAAGTTGTAAAAATTATTAATCGCAATATTATCGCGAACGTATAAATCGTGCGTAATATTAACGAGATATTCGAGAAATTAGAAAATACTGGAGCAGCGGCAGGTTTAGAAAAAAGGAGAAAATAACAATGGCAGGATCGCTAATCGGTGGAATTTATGACAAAATGCTTGGCGTGTCCGCAGTTTAATCACGTTACGCGTTTGATAGAATTTTCTGATTCATATTTCATTTTTTTCCAACGTGCATATACTCGATCGTTATTAATCGTCCATTTCGCGGATTATACGTCCAGGTGTAGTGTAATCCATGTTTGCCGATAGAATCGCGATACCCCTCCCGCCGCGTATCGATTTTCCGCGTGTGGAAAAATCCACAAATTTTCGAGCTCTGGCTGACGTCGAAAAGCATCCACGTTCGTCGAGAGCATTTCCGTTTTCCCTCCGTTCGACGCAAAAATTATTTATCTTCGTTCGCGCATTTCATTCCACCAAAATATTTTTGATCCAATTCTCGAAGATTTTAATTCATTGGAATTTACTTTCCCTGCCTCTTTTCCTTTTCCAATCTCAGCTGTTTCCAAAAAAAAATTTTTTTTTTCATTTTCTTCGTAGTTAATCTCATTTAATTAACTTGATAGTGCAAGAGAATGTTACTCGACTATTTTTTTTCTGCTGAAGAATTCAGAGTACGTTTCGGTCTCATTATGTAAATTTCTCTATATGTGCCCCCGACTGAAACGATAGACGCTGCATAATTATCTTTCTAATCAACCCTTTATAATTGGCACGTGCTTCGACTTCTCGATTATCTCGAAAAACTTCTACTTTCGCTACGAGATATTTTAGATTGATAATTTCCAGATAGTTTAAGCATAATTGTAAATAATCCAAATAAGATGATAACCAGAAGATACAGAATTCTGGAAAGTATTGAAAATTGGATTGGAACATTGGAAAATTTTCGTGAAGACACATTCATCATAATTTTAGATCAAGGCAAAGAAATGTGTATATGTGTGTGTATGTGTGTGTGGGAGAGAGAGAAAGAAAGGAAGAAAACAAATTTTCGCGGGTGACAGATGTGACGCGAAACGTGTTAAATTCCCGCGCAACCTCGGTGATATTTGTACGTTTGAACACTTGACAACCACGAAATGGTATTTGGCTTGGGATATATATAGCCGGGAGACACTCCGCCGCCGCCGATTCCGTAGAATCTCTTCCCTCCCCCCTCCCCCCCGGGTCTAAAGAATTTGATTGAGCCACGTCGATTGAAAATCACCTTACCCTCTATCTGTCTTCGATTCCGCCCCCGATCTTATTTAAATTCTTGTAAAGTACGAAGCAACGTTCGCACTCGCGGCACAGTTGATTTTTCTCGAACGGAACACTCGAGCGAAAATATCGAGAGCAAGTCGAAGGAGATTTGTCAAGCACCTCCTTGACCTACTCTCTCCTCCTCGCGTTTTCAGCCATCGAACCGAAGACAGTTTTAAGCAATTCGAACGAAACAGCGTTGCCCCGGATTATCTGTTTAAAGTTCCGCTGTGTGCAGTAGCTCATTTTAACGCTCTTCTCTTCCTCGTTCTCTCTCTCTCTCTCTCTCTCTTTTTCGCTCGCTCGCTCCTTTCCGTTCTGTTTGAACGGGTTTTTCGCGTGAAAAAAGCCAGGCAGCGCGAATTTCTACGCGCTACGCCGTCGATTCGCGCGTCGATTGCGCGTTGTGCACAGTTTCAAAAAGCAAAAGAAAACATCAGAGAGACTCGACGCGGGAAAAAGAGAGAAGCGAGGAGAGAGAATATTATTTTCACGCTCTTTCACTGCTCTCGAACGGATGGAACTGAAGCTGAAACGATCTAAAATATTTCGACAGAGGAGTGGGACTAAAAAGAGAAAAGAAAGAAGAAAAAAAAAAAGAGAAAGAAAGGAAAACGAGTGGCCAGTGTCGAAAACCGGTTGAAAATTTGTGCGGCTTGGTGCAGGACGACGAGGAGCTAGGCTAGAAAGAAAACTCGCCCTGGCAACCGATGTAAATACGGATCAAACTTTAAAACTTCTTGAATTCGATTAAACCCCGGGGAGAGGGCAGATTAACCGTCGCTGAAAGTTATAGCGGAAAGTTTGCTCCCCTGTTGGTTGGTAACATCTATTAAAAATACAATTTGTTTAAAAGTCGCCGCCGGTTCTCGTTAATCCAATCAACGATGCATCTACTTGCGAAATAGAGTGTTCGAACGTAGAACCCTCGTGAAGAAGATCTAAACACGCGGGTGAAAGACGCGTATTAGAACGTGTAATTGAGAGAAAATTTTAGCAAAGGAGAAATTTTGGCTTTGCAAAATTGTGGGAACGCTTGACGCGAGTGAACGTCAGTTGCAAGACAGAATGTTTTTAATAATTCTATATAAAATGTACGAGAGCAATTCGTATACGAATATTTCCGAGATCATTTTTCGAAATTATATTTTATTTTCATCTTTAAATATTCCTTTCTGGTTTGGACGAACCAAAAGTGTACTTGTAAAATTTCTGCTCCTTTTTCAGCTACTTCCATAGATTCGTCGTAACATATTACATGTTACCTCGGCGGAATTCAATAAATCCCAATTTAATAATACTTTGATAATAGGATAATTCAATAATTCCAATAATTTCAATAATTCCGTATAATCCAATATCCGCAAGAGCACTAAAGCTTACCTTCGCGCAGAGGATGAAACAAATGGAACAAAGTGGATAAAACGAAACGTATGTTAAAAGACCGGATACCGCGTATTATTTTTCCTTTTTGATGGGAAGAAAAAAAAATTATTTCATTCCGAAACAATGAGCAATCATACATAAAAAAAGGTAAAACGAAAAGTCAACGGCTCATCCAATAGACTTGTCACATACTATTTCACTCCACGTCCAAAATCGCGGATTTCATAAACACTTAACGGGTTAACAATTGCTCGATCTAACAAAGAAAAATTCTCGGAACTGCACTAACAATGAAACGACAGTCGACGAGGTTTTCCATTAACGAGGCAATTTTGCCAGTTCAGTGTTGCGCGTGTTGGACACATTTTCATCGAGTGTCGCGTACGAAAAAGAAAAAGAAAGGAAAAAAAAGGAAGAATGGAAAGAAAAAGAAACTGTTGCAACAATAGCCTGTAACGATCACATACATTGTCAGGTATCCTCTGAAACTGCGCGCGGTTTCTCATGAATAATGGATACTGCTATAAGTAAGTGTAATGAGAAATGCACTAATTGAATCTTCCGGGGTGTAATTAATATAAACTACGCGTCCGTGTTTGGCCGACCTGTAAGCATAATTAAGCAGCGAACGAGTCGGCTACACCGACAGAAAAACGGTGTTATTCTCCGTAAAGAGCTGCTTTGCTTACCCCGTTAGCGTTTTCCGTAATTATCACCTGTTCATCGAAAGAATGAAAAAAAGAAGAAGACGACGAAGAAAAAAAAAAACCCGTCTATTAACTACGTCATTTGTAACCTTTATCGCTGACGAGTAACCAACTAAGTCATTTTTCTTTCTTTTCCTGTCTCTCTGTCTCTCTTTCTCCCTTTCGTCTTGGAGGAGTTTCTAATATCTCCGGCTACGGGAAGTTTCCAGCGGTCCCAATACGGTTTACGAGCGCAGAATTGAATTTGAACAATCGTCTGAAAGGAGTGGAACACTTTTACAACAATGAAAACCAATTTCCCGTCGTAGCGTGTCGCGCGCGAATTCTCTTCCTTGGAAACGCGCGTACCGTGAATACGGTATTTCGTAAGGGGCGGTCGAGGGGGGAAATTATTCAAGAAGCCACCATCTGCGCGATCTGTGTTCCCGTTGAAATACATAAATTCCCCGCGACTTGTGATAAACGCGTGGGCCCCGCTTGCGAAAACATCGTAGAAGATAGATGGATATCGTGGACTGAACAATCGGTCAGCAAACTAGAACCAGGTGAAAAAAAAAAAAAGATACCATTTCATGGCAATTTATTTCTAATAGCATTGCTCTACTTCCGAAAAGAATAATTCAATATTCTTCGTCCACTAATGGGTTATCAACATTTTTTCATCTTGTCATCGTTTCGAAAATACTAATACTTTTGTTTTTTTTTTTTTTTTTCTTATACCACTGATCTGTTAAAATTTCCAAAGTCTGAAAAAGATAAAGTTTCTCTAAATTACTATCAGTATCTTTCGTCGCTCCTCCAACTGCTGCTCAGCTAGCAACTATTCCGAACTTGCATCAGGCGGACCTTCTATCAACTGAAATAACATTTTCCAACCATTAAAGCTTCGCCTCCACTTATTTTCATAGCTGAGATACACCATTCTCCACTGCGCTGTTGATTCTGGAATTTAGTTGTGGAATTTACATAATCCGAAGAAAATATAAATACGCGACACGACGTATTGCGAATCGAGTCGTGATTTCCCACCCCCTTTGAATGAATCGAGGGCAGACTTGGCGGACGACAGAACGTCGCGGCCGATATCGTAAGCAGATCGAAATCAATTATCGACGTTATTTAATTACACTTCGTAATTAACGGGGAGAAACGATGGGGAACATGCTCTCGCGGACGTTACGCGTGCTTTTTGCCTGGCGCAGCGGTATCAGAAAAATTGAATCACCAGGCAGGCACGTAATGATGATGACCACTGGGTGGGGGCAAAAAACAACTCTCGCAGGACGAGATTACGGGTAAAGCGGAGCCAAATAGGGGACGAGCAATAAACATGCAAAAGGTTTGAAGCACCTCGCACATTGGCGATCATTTACCGCAAACTTCTCGAGTTGACGTACAGATACGCTGCCTGTGTTTGTGACAGTTTGACAGTCTACAAAGTACCCTTTTCCTTCTTTTAAACACATCTGTCCTCTCCACCTATTTCCTTTAATCCTTTCTCTCTCTCTCTCTCTCTCTTCACATTTCTCCACCTCTTTTGAGTCTTTTTATTACTTCTCGCGGTCGATGAAATTCAGACGCGTATGAATTTAATGACTAATTGCGTCACTTTGAGCGAGCAGCCGTAAAATCGGTCGCGTCAAGCGTGCTTGCTTCCGCGGTATTTTTCGAGGGGCAAGCGAGAGGTGAAAGAAAGCAACGAAACAGGGCAGGAGAAAAGTAGAAAAAAAAAGAGAAAAACAAAAAGAAGAAAAAAAAGCAAAGCGGAAGAAGCAGTCGAGCGGTTTAAGATCGGCCAATCGGCCGTCGTGGCTGTTGGAGGATGCGACCGGCATGGTTACGCCTTGATGATCTCCTGACACGAGCTTCCTGTAACAATGATCCAGAAATAAAATCGTCGTTTTTTCTTAGCGGTTGTCGCTCCTACGACTGAGCGTGCTTTGCGCATCTTTCTTTCTTTTTTTTTTCTTTTTTTCCTTTTTGCGTCTTCACGCTTGTTGCTTCTATCGCTGTTCAACAACGCGTATACCGCGATAAATCGCAGTTCGATGGCTTTGCGCGTAACAGAGATTTCCACGAAGCAGAAGAAACTAGAGTCTCTCACTTTCGATGGACGATATGGAAATCCAGTCAGCGATTTCGGGATAACGAAAGAACGATTTTTTTTTTTTTTTTTTCGTAACTTACATTATCGCGTAGAAACCGGGCAGAAGCTTTCGTTCTAAACGTCACAATTCCAAGCGAAATTCAGGAAACGTACAAAGCAGATGATGAAGAAACAAAGATAAAACATAACGAACAACACAACGGAGGCCGAAGGGAAGCACGAAGCGCGTACCTCTCGATAAAAAAGGCCCGGCATAATGCCTCTTCCGTTTAAAGAGCGTTAGATCTAAAGTTACAAGCATTATTCATACTCGTGATACACCGAGCAGGCAAGATGTATGTACGGTGATAAGAGGCGAAGCCTCCGTCGTACACATGGAAATTCCACGTAACATTTCGCCGGCAGCCGGCGGCGGGGAACGGCGAGCTCCTTCGTCAGCGCAGGTTTTGCACGTTGAATATTTGTTTCTGTTCAAACGGGACCGGCGGTAGGTTCGCAGGCCCCCGTTGTAACCGTGTGGTTCATGATCGACGATGGGACAATGACGACACAGGCGGCCCGCGTCACGATCACGAAATTTCTGTACCCGGGGCCCCGTTACTCGATGATAGGATCGTCTTACCAACGACCTAACCGCGTCTACTTCCCCATTTCTCCTCATTCCATGTCCACGAGGCCGTCTCTGTCCGCCATTCTCGAAGTGGCTGCACCACTTGCACAGTCGGCCTACCCAGTATCGAGGCACTGTCGCCGGTAATTAGTCTTCGGATAATGTATTCCGAGTAGCACGTGATCGGACTCGTGATTCGGTCGAATGACCCTTCGTTCTCCTTTTTTCTGCCTCCTCTTTCGTTACTTTTATTTCGCCACGCTGCCGGCAAACTGCCCGTTTCCTTGATGGATTTATTCGCGAAATGTGAAATACTCCGCCTCGTGGTGGTAAATTTTGCTCCCCTTCCCCCCCTCCCCCTCCTCCTTCTTTTTGGTCGGAAGAACGTACGTTCGTTTGAAATTAAATTACCAGAAGATACGAAAGTGGTCTACGGCGAGATATTGATATTTCTGGGTTTTCCTCTGCCTCTCTATGAAATAATTTACTCTCGCCGATATGTTGAATCGAGGACACTCGGGGGACGAAGAAAGAAACCGGACTCTCTTCTTGCTCGTCTTCCTTCCTTTTTATACTGTTTTTTTCTTTTTTTTT